>NC_061089.1:25166046-25181046 GCF_015104395.2 Macrobrachium nipponense
CAGTAAGAAATTTACAAAAGACCGACGAGACAGTGCTCTAAAATATTTGTAACATCTACTCAGTTTTCAACAAAGAAATATTGCTGTTCGAATGAGGAATGAAATCTGCAAAGAAATAAATTATTAAGCGTCTTATATTAAACAGCATACGCAATATGTCAAAAAATTTATGCATATACCTGCTATAACAAACGATGTTTAACAAGTAATGTAAATCATAAAGTGTTGATATTAAACCTCAGCACTTATTTGCTTTAGCTGACACTTTCTATAGCCAAGGTTTTGAGCCTTCAAGCAAAAGTAAGCAATTAACAGTAAAATCAAATTTTCAGGTATTGACAAACTGTATGGAATTCAATAGCTATTGCTAGGACATCTGAAACAAACTCAAGGTATGATGAATAAAATGGATGAAGCACAACTGATATCTAGACTGATTTTTGCTGACTTGTGTGTGCGTGTATATATATATACTATAAATATATAATATATATATATATATATATATATATATATATATCTATATATATATTCTATATATATATATATAATAGATATATATATATATATATATATATATATATATATATATATTATATATATATATAATATATATATATGACTGGCATATGTAACTATGTGAATAGGAGTGTGGCAGTAGCAAATGCCCTCTAAAGAAACGTTTCTACAAACGTCAAAAGGTCAAAAGCTTAACTTTCAGAAGTCTTTCATAATAAAAAGAGAACCTCTGACTACAAAGGTTCTACGACAATCATACATACATGTACTGAGTTACATAAAAAATTATTTGCTCGTTAGCCTAATCTTTGACTATACCATGAGCGTCACATTAGCGATTAGTTATTGTATAAATGTATCCACACATCTTGTCAATATGAGAGATTTACAAAAATGTAAGATTGAACTTTCATGATTACCTAATACCCTATTATTATAATGATGCACTTTTTCGAATGCTATTTAATCAAATATTAAGGACTTCAGAAATAAAATAAAACGTAACTGTAAACAATTGTAGGTGAGATAAGTCAATTACCGATGTCCCACCGCGATAAACTTACATCTACAATACTAATAATGTATCAGAGATTATGGTAAGTTAAACAAACCTGTTTTTGACCAAATTTCGTCACATGGGACCGTATCCAAACTTCCGGACGATCAAGAAAAAGTCCGTCACTGCCGAAGGACTTTTCAGAAACGCAATATAAAATCCGATGTGCATTCGAACTTGGCACAGGCCAGAGTTGGCCTCTCCATTCCACTCTATCCTTCCAACTAACCCACTTGCCTATCCAAATAACTCCGCCGTCACCCAGTTAGTATCGATTTTGCATTATTGTTGCAAATTTCAATCAATTTAAATCCATTATTGCGCTGATGCATATTCACGCTTGGTCATCAATGGAAATCAATACGCGAATTTACATGGAGATTTTTACGGCATACAGATCAACTCGGGTAATTTGGACACTGTTTATTTATTGGAGTGAAATACTGGTGCCACTATTCAACGCAAATTTTATTAATCACGTCATCCGATTGGTCGTGGAAACTGGAGTGCAATAAATACTCTAGCATACTTAATCATTAGCCAATATGATTGCTATTGGATGGCAACGCGTTTTGGTAAGTGACTTAAAAGACTTGCTATTGAAATAATTTCACGATTAACGTTTAAAAGATCTGAATTGCGAGGATCAAAGCATGAATAATATTCTCTTTCATAACATTTCCACTTAATATATACTTGACTTCTATCATTCTGAAATCCGTACCCAAATTCAGAGCGGTGGTAAGCATTATTGTGCACAAAATCCAAATCTCAATTTTTATCAATTTATCCAATCGACTTTGGAAATGATATACCAGAGAAATCAAATATACATAGTTAATTTATACCCTTTTCAATAAACTTTGTATAAAATCTTCCTCTCATAATATAAATGTTACAGCATGGCAGAAACAGGCAACTTTCCTGGATGACTAATTACCGATTTACGCAAATCATATCTGTTTGGTATGTCACATACACATAAAAATACAACAAATAACACAAGTATGTCTCGCTCTTTTTGACACACTGTCATAGCAGGATTGTGGCCACAACATTTAAATCTCTGAGCTAAAACGGATTCCAGTGATGAACTGGGCTAGAATTCCACACTGGGGAGAAGTATAGTTCAAAAGCAGTGGAGTATTTTAGCTTATATAAAGAGAGACAATACGAACGAAATTCATATCTCTTCCTAAGTAATATCGACAAATACATGACTGGAAGATATGCTCGTGGGTCTACATCTTTTTTAATCAAGTGTACAAGAGCGTAACCGAATTCGCTTTCATAAAAGAAATGGTCAATATTACAAAAAGCTTCAAACCATTTTTAATTAAATAGGCAGACTGCATTCCTCAGTGTGCCTCGGACATAATCTATCCTTATAATTCTCTTTGACGTATACTTATCTATAATTATGGCTTATACACTGAAAAAACTGAACACGAAATTACACTTTCCATAAGTAAAAGAAAAAGGGCATCTAAATATATTCGTAAATGAAAGAAAATTCTTAACTCCAGCTTAATCACTCATCACTTAAGAACATCAGCAGACATGAAAACTAGTCACAAAAAGTAAAAGATGCCGCCATCAAAAAATAAACTTTAAATTTTAAGCACTTTCAAATCTCAAGCTAAGGAACCACATCATCACCACCAGGTCTCCATAATTAGGAAGGTGATTTCACTAATTGTCAATAACCAGACGGTGTGATCAACATTCTGTTCTTGAGACACACAGCTGCGAATTGAGTAATTAAACATAATGACACTCCATTCCCTATGCATACAATCCCAATCTAAGGCCAGACTAACACGGTTAAGTAGTTTACGACTTAGTGAATATTAATAATAACTATTCTGAATTATTTACACCTTAGGTTTTTCATAGAATTTTAGTAGCTTTTTTATATGATATTCAGCGAAATCCCATTTCGGCCGAGTTCTCAGATATGGCACAAACTGAAGCATAAAGCTTCATCAACTACGAACTGACAATATGATTAATAAAAAGCTTATACGAGAAGCCAAAAAATCTCATTCCTGATCGATAAAGCAACCTGGAATATTTGTGCAAGACTTAAAACTAGAAACTTTCAGTTCTTAATAACTTTTAAAAGATTGAAAGCGCGTTCCAAGACCAAATATTGCAATACAATTCAAACTCCTTTAAAGTAACGAAAAGTAACGTCAGGAAACTAAACCAGTAATGGATACGTTAGTTTTCATTTAAATTGAGTCTTTTGAAGCATAATATCATACTGGAAAACCTACTGAATTCAAGGAGAACTCATGACCAGATTAAAAGGTGAAATAATTTCAAACAGCCCGACATCTTCGATGTTATCTATATAAAGCAAAGACTAAAGAAACAAAATAAAATAAATCCTGACAACAAGTATTCGGCTTCACTGCTGTGCTTTTATTTTACGAATTACTATAAGATCAAGAGTCAGTGTAGGTATGAAACAAGTTTAGTCTATAACATTATAAGCTAAGCTAAAATTTCCAGTGTTTTCTCTGTAAAGGGATTTGTATGAGAGTGAGTGAAGTAAAGGAGTAATAATCGGCAAAAATATCTTCTGACGTTATTTGTATCATCCTATATCGACGAGATATAAGTTCAAGTCCAAGTTTATCATGCTTTTATCCAGTTTCTCTTATCTCAAACAGAAAGATGCAAGGCACAGTAACACTTATATTCTCTGACTTACACAGAATAAAATGTTTTCAATGTCTATAAAAAATATTTTCTTACCTCAGACAGGATGGCAAGAACTAGTTTCAGATAACAAATGCAACCCATCAATGAACACGAAACTAGAGCAGTGATAGCATTAACTTAAATGTAAACCAACCAGGAGTCAACGGCACAAAATTAACAGAGAGAGAGAGAGAGAGAGAGAGAGAGAGAGATTCTCCCCCTTCTAGCAATAATGCAGCTCAATTTACGATTATGAAGAGCGCCGGCGAACATCCGAGCCCCTAACAATGACCACCCCAGACGACCCATAACGACCTAGGTTGCCAACAGCCCTTAGATTTCCGATTCTAGAATACGGCGAAACACCAGGCGTCTGGCTTCCTTGCTTAGGACTTTGACCTCGTCAGAAGAGTTCACTGAAACAGAAACTCATCCAATTCAGACGTGTGATTAAGCGAATAAGAACCGGTAAATGATGCCAATAGTGAAAAAGTATACAAGTACAAAAATCCACATAATATTACATTATATTACAAAACAATTCCGAGAGAAACAGAGACTATTAAAGGAGGCAGGACACAAAAATACAAGGAAATTCCAGCATACATTCCTCCATAAAACTCGAAGTTGGAACGAAAAATAGCAGCAGAAATTCCGCTCTTCCTAAATTCGACCTTAGTCCCCCAGGCTCATTTCTTCGCTACTCAGAACATATATCAGAGCATTATGGGACTAAACCCCTAAAGCAGGACAGACTCGACTTGAAGGACCATTCGGTGCTCTAAATGTTGTGATAGGAGGCGCCATAGGAACCTATAGTGGTATCGCCGTGGCGCTAATAGTAATACCATTTTTCAGGTCTGCGATGGCATTTGGAACTTTGCCACACTACCACCGTTATTATGAGCAACATCAGTGTGGACTAACTTCCGTTACAAACCGACGCTTGGAAAAAAAACTCCACAGTGATTTTTTTCACCTCATTTCAAATAGTTCATTGGTTCATTATAACCAGTAATTGATCAAATTTCGTGAAATTTAAGCTGTCAAACCAAGCACTGAGCACATTTAACGCGCAAGACTGTAAAAGGAGGGCATTGACGTGGTTGGACAACAAGTTAAAGAGTTCCAGAAAATAAAGGAAATGCAGTGCAGGGATCCAAAAGTGGAACTGAAAGAAAACCTCAGTTCCACTCAGAAGTAATATTGTTAGAGTGGTTGCAGAGCACGACTGAAGAAAAGTGGGACTGGAGATTTAAACTAGTAGAGAGAGAGAGAGGAGAGAGAGAGAGAGAGAGAGAGAGAGAAGAGAAGAGAGAGAGAGAGAGAGAGAGAGAGAGAGAGAGAGAGAGAGAGAGAGAGAGAGAATTTCTTAACTCTAACCAATTTCTAGAACATCGAGATGATGACAGCTCCTGAGTAAATTTCAATCTCAATTTCGTAGATATTTTCAGTATAAGCAAGTGTCCGTATTATTCTAACATATATACAAATGAACGATAATCAAGAGCCCATCTAGAACAGAAAAAAAGGCTGAGTTCCCGAATCTAAATTATTTTATCCCCCTCCAAGACTCCCTCCTCGAAAGCGCTATTGGTGATTTCCTTCCCTCCCTTCTTATCAACATCCCTCCCCGGCTAAACGAGGGAAGTTGAACCACTGTTCCTCAAACAGAAGGTAGCGCGATCGCACGAGAGAAGTAACGGCTTTATTGGGGTCACAAAATCCATTTTTTTCTTCATTTGTTCATTTGATGAACTAAAATACGCAAGGGTTCTGTAGCTGAACTAAATACAAGGGCTGTCACACAGAAATATGGGCTAATGTAAATATACATTTCAAGAACATAAGACTGTATTCCTTTCAGATCCCATTTCTAACTTTGTATCTTTTACCTGAGGTTCATGATGTAAAATTAGAGACCATTAGAACTGATACACAACTCTGAAAACTCATGACACTTTAGTTACAGATATCTGGTCTTTGGGAAAGTCCGCCGAGGTTCACAAATTTGGCAGATTTGTTATAGCCAACCAGTTAAAATGGCCAAAATTACAGTATGGAACCGATAGAAGTAATCCATTCAGGGGAATTTGCTGGAAAACGGTGATTTACACCCTTTCATCAATTTTGTGCTTTGTTTGGGAAGGGGACACTTCATGGACAGGTGGATCCTTAGGACTTTCATTCCCTTTCACAGCAATTATTGATTCAGAAAGCCTTAATGATCCAGTTGTTTGTTGGTTTGTATGGTGTTTTTACGTTGCATGGAACCAGTGGTTATTCAGCAACGGGACCAGCTTTACGTGACTTCCGAACCACGTCGAGAGTGAACTTCTATCACCAGAAATACACATCTCTCATTCCTCAATGGAATGGCCGAGAATCGAACCCGCGACCACCGAGGTGGGAAGCAAACACCATACCAACCACGCCACTGAGGCGCTCAATGATCCAGTTGTACTGTGACCTTCGAAGCGCTATCATCAAACTGATTAGTTTCATGTCACACATGACTCTCCTCACGAAAGGCAGACATCGAAAGCCGTGGAAGAATAATAATAAAAATATTAGCGCTAAAATCATATTCCTTTTTGATAGTGGAGCTATGATAATAATCATAAAAAAAAAACTGCTGCAGCTGTAGTTACTTATATAGGACACTTTTATATTCATCTGATGATTCCCTATTTCCGTGAACAAAGAGTATGTCATAACCATCAAATACTCACATCCTTCATGAAAGGGTATAAGAACACTAGGGTAGGTTTTCATTCTACTTTGAAAACAATTATATATAATTTATACAATCACAGGACATGTTAACGATAATTACTAAAACAGTTCATCAGGTGCTGGTGCCTGACCCACATAAACCAGGGAATGGGTGACAGTGATTTTGACGGTGCACCGATTTATCTACATCGTCCGTCTCATGGCTAATGGGGAGTTCAGGGGCTCTCAGTGGTGTGGTTTCTGTGGGTGTAATATCAGTGAAGCAATGCTCAAATCAGCAATAGTATACTAGGTTGGGAAATCTAGTATATTTGGCGGGAGGCATGTGGATGGTTGTGGGCAGTAAGAACGCCTCCTGTATGATGCTAAGGCAACGTTTATTTTTCAAAATTCGATATGCCTCCAGGATGAGCATATGGGGACTGTCGTAGGCACTGTCAGTGACCTATATGGCAGCTGTCTTGTGTAGTTCAAATCATCCTTACTATTGAGTACTCAGGCAGTCCGGTTACAATCTTTATGGAACCACCTACCACAATGAACAGTTAGTTGATAGTTGTCTCTTCTGAATTCGGGGAACTAACCTCAAGAATTAATGCAATTATCCAATTTAATTTTCTTAGTGGATACTTCATTATTCTTGTGGTCTTTTGAGAGGCAAGGATGTCGTGATAGAAAACAATACTTGCTAATGCCCACCTCACAATGATAGAGCAGCATGCTCCACTCTTGAATGGTTTGCTTAGTTTGTTTCCTCACTCGACATCCTCTTTACCAGCACTTATAAGAGCGTCGTTGGACGGAACATTTTCCCCGATGTACCTGCACGAACAGCTACTACCCCTACATCTGTCAAGGTAGATGATGAAGTGGAAGTAAACCAACTAAGACATACAATTTTACAATGCAGTTTGCTCTGTTACACGTGAGAAACTGAATGCACCATACAGAAAATCTTTGCGTGGCCAAAAAAAGAAAAACTTCAAATGTCCAGATAAAAACTGAAATGCATCACTATACGACTTTCTCATAAAGGCGAGATGCCCTGTCTGAGGATGATCAGCATTTACACTGGCATGACCACGATACCCCGTCTCCAAATTTAGGGCGCCATCAGTAGGCATGGCGGGAAGACACAACACATTACTAACCCGAAAATAACGTGGACAGTCGCCATCAGTGCAACCTCAAGGCACTTAACATTTCTAAAACTAACTCTCCCTTAACAACGCATAGGAGCGGTCTCACTTCTCACAAGCATACGTAAACCTTTGGTGCAAATGACAACATCTTCAGCCGACGGAACTGCTGATTTGGCCCATGCTCCATAGATGACACATCCCAAGAACTGCACCCTTGGGATGCCTGAAACTGGTTGCCAGTCATTACACGACTGATAGAGATACAGCAGAATGCATTTGACCATTACAATCAATTTTCTGATTTACGAGGGCTCAAGACACCAGCCAATGGGCAACAAACACCCAATGGACAAACACACGTGTGGTAATCATCAACACATCTTGAGTTGACCAATTTCCAAATTGCCGCTACTATACAAATACCAGGCATATTCAAATCCAGCAAACCATTAAGGTTAAACCTGAATGATGGTAATAGATATATAAAAGGAATTATCTCCAAAACTAAAATATTTTTAAACAGACTCTGCTGATAATCTTTATGCATTTACGAAAAGGTTTCCATTCTAGTTACAACAACAATAATAATAATAATAATAATAAAATAATAATAATAATAATAATAATAATAATAATAATAATATCAACAGGATGAAAGGTCATGGGAAGCAAACAAACAAACAAGGTCTTCGGGATTTCCGCACTTGAGCTTTATTATGAAGACCTCCCCTCCAACAACATCTTGACGCTCCCTCTCCTTCATAAATGTAACAATATATTCATATGATCTCTCTCTCTCTCTCTCTTCTTCTCTCTCTCTCTCTCTCTCTCTCTCTCTCCGTCAGAATTCACCCACACCGGTCAGTCATCGAGAGATCGAATGGAAGGAACATATGTTTCTTGCGCCAAGAGCTTGTGCAACGTCGGCGATCAGGGTCGATAGGGGAACTCCCCTTGAGTAGTTTTTTATGGGAAGACGGACGCTCGTGTAATCGATGATCGAAACGCTTAATGAAATTTGGAATTGGGAGAGCAGAAAAAATCTGAAAAATAAAGTAATTGGAAAAGAATTGTTATGCATTTATTTGATTTAATAAGATTAGTACGAATGCACAATTCATTATCATGTTTTTCGTTTCAGTAAGTTATATATATATATATATATATATATATATATATATATATATATATATATATATATATATATATGTGTGTGTGTGTGTGTGTATACATATATAGTGTATACATAATACATACATACACATACAAATATGTATACGAATTTAATCTTTATGCAAATCATATAAGACATTCGAAAACTACATGCATATTACAGTAAAAATATTCTGAAGCGTCTGTCATACACTCTAATTTTAATTTTAACAATACGCAACGAAGTTCACAGACCAATTCCAATATTCTAAAATCATTTCAGGAACTAAATAATCACACATTACTATACAAGCATACAAAACTACCAGTCAACGTTTGAAGGTAACAAATGCTTCAACTGTGGTAGCACAACACGTAATTCTTTTAAAGACTTTCTAAGTTGATCTTGTACGTAATATTACTTACACGTAAATAACAGCCAAGGATAATGCAATAAGAAAAGAACTTACGTTTCTGTACTTATTAACAATATGATGAGGTAACAGATACAAGATGTTGCTAAAAAGATGCGTTAAGCAGCCGTCTAAAAAATCGGAGTTTAGGAAGACAATATGATTGAGTTTCACGCAAATACCTTTGCAGACTTTGGTGGAAGACTTCTGCATTCTTTGTAAAGTCCATGCTACCTAAAAACGTTAGTTATATCTTAATTATATAAGAAGCTGAATACAGAGAGAGAGAGAGAGAGAGAGAGAGAGAGAGAGAGAGAGAGAGAGAGAGAGAGAGAGTTTCAAACTATTATCAAACACGTAAGAAAGGAACAAATGCCTTACTAAAATGAAGTTAGTCCAACGCAAAGGTGCACCCAACTTCTCCAGTGGAGTCCACGCCACGATTTTGCGAATTGTGCTCCCCTTATCAATCAAGTGGAAGTGAGGTGTTTACAACCTGTGAACCTCTTACAAGAGACGGTCGATGAGTGTGTCAACAAGCAGAAGCACATAAAGCTCATCTCTGTATTCGACCAGGGAGAGGTGTTCGTCCTTAAAGACTTCGCTCCATATTCCCACAGTTGTCCCCTAATAATGTCCTCGCTGGATATTGATTGATCAGACATAAGTATCACTTTCTCATCTAAGTCATCGTTTTCAGATGTTGGATTATTTACATTACAATATGAGCGCTTTCTTTTGTTATAGCTCGTCTTTTATTGCAGAGAGATTTAACAATAATGTATGTATAACGCTAGATTTTACCATACGACTGGAACTGCTTATTCACGCTTCCTCTAGAATTACACCCCCGTATCCAAGGAAATGAAGCTCAAAATCAGAATAGATACGATAACAGTTATATGTAAGAGCTTGTGATTTAATATTATCCTAACAGACTCAAAACGAAAGGCAGAAACCATCTCCGTAACATAATATGAATAGAATAGTTGAGGAACACGGAAATGAACCTAAACGGGAAAGCAAATGTTTATGCACTGCTGAATAAAGAATGAGCCTCCTGTGCAGAATATTTATACAACATAAACCGTTTCCTGTACCTACACAGAAAAAATTATCAAAACTAACAAAGAGATTAATTACAAACATGTTTATTTTACAAAAAATAACAAGAAAAATCTGAACAAAATGAATCGAGGTAACACTAGAGCTGTTTTTAGTTACTTTACATACCTAAACCAAGGTCTGCATATAGTGGGCTGACCATTTCAATATTCAATATAAAACACATAAGGACATTTTCATCCTGTGTAAAATAAGAAGAGCCATAATTCCACACATCAAAGTCACAGAAATGTAAATACGAAGGGGCTTTACTAAACATAGAAGAGAATGACATCTTGTAGGGTGTTGAGGAGAATAAAAAACTACATTCCTCGCATCTGCTAAACAATCATTTCGATTACGGGAGATTTTTTAAATTATCATTACTGGAGTAAGTACATGTTAGGTGACTCCATAAGACCCCCCACTGAACAAGAATAATCTTAAATATCTGGTTCCGCTCCAAACCAACACCCCACCCTTCCAACCCACTTTTAGCATTTGCAATCTTCTAGTTAACAGGGCTGATGGTCGGGATATCGTTATCAAAATAGTTTTCACTGAATAAATTAATATCCGTTTCATTAGACATATAGTGCTTCGGCCAGTGCATACGCTTCTAAAAGGGAACCAACTGGAATGATGAATCATCAATGTACTTTAACTTAAAAACTTCGACAAAGTAAAAATATTACAAGAGGTTTTATGATCCAATATTTTAGTATATACCTGTGCAGTAAAAGCTGGGCACTTCGTACTTCTGCTTGTAAAAATATATAGAATAAAAAAATAAATAAATAAATAAAAATAAATGTTTTTTTGTCTCCTTTTAGCGGATTTTTACAATGAATGTAGACACAAAAATCTGGCATCAAAAGATGGAAAGAAACTCAAAAATTGTGTACCAAAATTGAAACTTTTTGTTATGATATATTTCTATGAATGTAAATAGCAATTAATTCACATATTTCAAAAGCCACATACCTAACTTAACAAAACAAATTCCTCTATTTACTTAAGCATCACAGCACTCGGTCTCTGGTAGCCATCCATGTTATTCAGTACATTAGACGTGCCTCTTATTTCGGAAGATCAAATATTTTCTTACTAAAACCTGTCGCCACCTCATAAACAATGTCTAGAATAATACACGACATTCCTCTCAACCCTTAAACTTCCACGAGTGTCAAACCTTCATAGCAGTGAACATCCATTCAACTTCGACTTATCAAAAATTCTGTCCAATCTTCCTTGATTATTTTTGCGAATTACCAAGTATTTCGCATCAACAGAAGAAAGGGAAAAATTTCTTACTAATCGCATTATAAAACCTTATGTTCCTAACCTGCCCCACACCCGTGTTCAAAAGTATTCTCTGAGAAGTGATCTCTACCGAAAATACATGACACTTACGATTGATCTAAAACCTTACCACCTTTCTTCATCTCATCCTCCAACATAAAACGTCTTAGGTTGTCACCGAACAGGGTACATAACCAGCGGTTTGTGTCCCCTTTCGGAGTTCTGGATAAAATTTCACTTCATAACAGAAAGTCCGACCAGGAGGGGGGAAGGAGAAGCATATTGGCTGTGATATTGCTTGTTCCGCAGCCGCTCCTCCGACTCCCTTTATTAATCAACTACTCTAATTAACTTCTTGATTACACTTTGAGAGAAGTTTAGGAGAAAAAGAGAGGAGTGAGTTTAGAAAAGTTATAGCGGCAGGGATTCGCTGTGCGAGGTATAAAATGTCATTTTTATTATGCCGTCTTGTTTAAGTGTTGTTATATTTTCCGGATGGAGGGAACAATGTTTCTCAATATTTGGGAATACTGGCTGCATTTCTGAACTGTTGTTAGAATTTTTAACAACGTGCTCTAATATGTTCATATTTAAATTTAATACAAGTGCATTTGTTCTCTTCTGTTAAAAGATTCATCTAGGCCTCTCCACTATCCCGGAATACTTCATTCCACTTGGAGCCTCTTCAGTTATATAGTATATATATATATATAGTATATATATATATATATATATATATAAATACATATATATATATATATAAATATATATATATACTATATATATATATATAATTATATATATATATATATATACACGCGTAGATATATAATATATAAAATTTCCCCAACTTCAAAAAATCTATCAGATACTTGAGTTTTGCCTGCCACAAGGGAAAACTTTCACCAAACAATGAAAGAATACCAATGAAAACGGACAAGGTATTTGATAACTCAATCTAAACTTATACCGGCATTGCCGACAGAGCAATGTTTCAGATATTTCGACGGCCAATGAAATTAAGAGATCAAACATTTGCGATATCTGATTCGGGACCTGTGGTATTTTCTTTTTCTATCTATTTTTTGCAGCGGTCTCTCACGCGTCAATCTTGACTAATCAAACCCTGGACGTTATTGCCAAGTCCATTCAGTCCTTAAGTCCTCCCAAACACCCTGCCCCTACTGGCCTCGGCCGCCCTTCAATCTCCCTCTATTCCTTCCCGCCATCTTCCAATAGGAAGCGAAGAGGATCCCTCCGAATTCTTATCACCTTCTCGTCAGCGATGACGAGATCAGCTGGCATTCCCAAAGGGGACCAGCGCCTCATAAATATGGACCAGAGATCCACTCCATTCCCAGTGTTATTTGCATAGGGATACGGGAACGACTGCTCGGGAGATCGGAAAATACCCTTTGAAATGGCTATAGGTTATAATAAGACTCCTCTGTTTACTAACGCTCTTTTTTCCTGTACCACACCTAATGGAGATTATTTGTAAGAATGATATTAAATTCACACTAGCAGAAAATATCATATTACCCATGATTTTCATGACTAAGAGGGTTTCAAATTACTGAAAATGTGACCAGTTCTTATTTCTCAACGTTTACTACTTCCATTAGGTTATTTTCATTCTTCGTTAGAAACATATATATACCAACGAATTTTTGGTAACTTATTTCTGTATTTATTGAGCCCATTTGCGAATTCAGTCATAATAAGGCACCGGTTATTAACACTGCTGTATTCAAATAATACCGCATGATTTTCATTCATTTTTTGTACTTTAAACTTTGACTATATAAGGTCTCTTTCTGTTCCAATGATGAAAATTAGGTAATATTACTCGGACATTGATAAACGTAAAAATATAGGTAAACAATTATTATCTTCCTCTTGTGCTACCTAATAATCACGAAAGCAAACCTTGAAGAAAGCCTGAGCCTCAAGGCATCGCAGTAATCCCCTTTTAATTACATTCCTTTGAATCTCGAAGGACTGGGCAAGTGCGTTAATGGGATCTAACCTGATTTTCTCATTCAAGATGCCATATACTCGGCTGCTTTGCAAAACAAAATCATCATACGAGATTGCACTACCTAAAATTTCATACCTATAATTCAGAAGGAAATCGCGCAAGAGTACGCGCGCGCACGCACACACACACACACACACACACACACACACACACACACACACACACATATATATATATATATTATATATATATATATATATATATATATATATATATATATATATATTATGCTCAAAACTAAATAAAAGGTACATAATATTACCAACAAAATTATACTTCTGCTATCCAACCTACAACAGAATCACAACAATCAGATGGAAATGAACAGTTCGATTCCAGTGAAGACCCAATTTGGGATAATGACCAAGCGAGACTAGTCAACCGGATTTTGTCAGAGGCGGGTAAAATGCCTAATTATGAAAGAGTAATCTTAATTAAGCAGCGCTAATCAGCTGGCAGATTAATTACTTTGTCAACTTCAGATCCCAGGGGACAACCGTATACTCATCATAAGGGGTAATAAGCCAAAACTAGAGGAATTTCATCAGTGTTTCCACTTGAGAAGTTCCGCGCATACAAACGGCAAAAGTCCTAACCAAGTTCTTGCTTTCTGTAGAGAAAAAATCAAAAGACACAGAAGGCTACAAAACAATGCTCAAGTTTTAACATTTGAAGATATAGAATGGCACTGAATACATCCAGACATACGTAAAAGATAAGGGAAAACTACAAATATTTTATATCACTAAAATAAAACAGATGAGTGAAAATTCTAGCTATCAGCAAAATGAGGCCTACAATATGACAAACCAATTTCAGACATTGCTAAAATATGACAGAAGATTATTTATACCTAGTTGAGAATAACTAAGGAAAGACAAGTCAGCCATTAATAATGGTATAAACTATAAAAGCCAGTTTTCTAAGGTTTCATTTGCCTTCTAAAGCTTATCTGGGCTTTTTTCCATCTGCCAAAAAGAAAGAAGCATGAAATAGCAATAGCAAAAGCAGAGAGAGAGAGAGAGAGAGAGAGAGAGAGAGAGAGAGAGAGAGAGAGAGAGAAACATCGGACGTCGGGATGTGGAGAAATTTTGGGGAGTTGGAAAGCATCATGACTCACCTAATGGATATCATGAAACTTGAGACGCAGCCCGGGCACAAAGATCATTATAGGTGCACGGAAAAAGTATAGATAAAGAAAAGATATAAGTTTAAAATGAAATGAAATTGCATACATACATGTATACAATCATACATTTTATATATATATATATATAGTATATATATATATATATATATATATATATTTATATATATATATATATA
>NC_061089.1:25186046-25238546 GCF_015104395.2 Macrobrachium nipponense
AGTTTAAAGAATTCCAATTTATTTGAATAAACACAACAATTAATGCAATATCAGTAAAAGAGAAATAAGTCAATAGTATCAGGGTTCAGTGAGTCGAATCAGAAATTTTGCATGATCTGCCCGGGTGACGGCGTGAGTTGCATTAAACTTTTTTCTTAGGCAGCTGCATCGTCCTGATGTACATTGAGTAGTACATTGACACTTTATATCCTTGCCCACCAGTGGTTCTTCCTGTTGGTGTTCTAAGCGATAGGCAGATATCAGGAACCTCTTCAGACTTTATCAGGGGCTGTTGATTGCACTTATAGATCAGCTGCTGTAAATTTTGGTCCAAGACTTACCTCCCGACAACCTACCAGTGTATAGTTCATCTTGTTCCCAGAGGACGACCACTAACAGATTTTTAACATCTGTTGGACCATGATCGACATCTGGGACCCTCAGCGTAGCACACTGACCAAAGGATAATGGCTTAAGTGACAGACCCAAAGTTTCGAACAACATTCGAACATTTAGGCAAAATACCTCGCGCCCAATCTGAAAATCATGCCTAATGTTGACAATAGGCAAGTAATTTGCCTATTGTTAACATTGTGCAAAACAAATTGCCTAATATGGAGATTAGGCAATTTTTCTGCCTAATGTTCACATTAGGCAATTATCCACATATGCGTAACATATATATATATATATAGTTTATATATATATATATATATAATATCTATATATATATATATATATAGTATATATATATATATATATATATAAATATATATATATATATATATATATATATATATATATATATACAATATATACATATACACGGTACATACATACAATGCATAAATATATATATATATATTTATATATATATTTATATATATATATATATATATATATAATATATATATATATATATATATATATATATATATATATATATATATATATATATATATATATATATATATATATATATATAGATATATATATATATATATATATATATATATATATATATATATATATATTATATATATATATATATATATATAATATATACATATACACGGTACATACATACATGCATAAATAAAACGTATCTATTATGAGTAAAAAAAAATGTGTGTAATGAAGAAGGAAAGACTTAATAAAATACATGGCGATAGTAAAATAATCGCAAATCTCGAAAAACAATACTATGGCAAATATGATAAAGGCATAGTATTCCCCTGCTGGCAACCTGTTAGAAGGGTAAATGCAAAAGCAGCCTCCGATGAATTTTCATTACATTTTGATGCTACACGAGGAGAGGAGAGTGAAGGGAAGAAGATAACGGAGGTGGGAATACTCATAAATTACAGAGAGAGGGAGAGAGCTTAATTCATAACGCTTATGAGTAATGAAAACGTTCATAACTGCCAATTTTAGCTAAGCTTTAACTTTAAAGACTCTACTATTAATCTTATTTAAATCATAAATCATAAACGTCGAGCCGAGTCAAATACAATGTATTCAAATAGCATTGTACACTTACACAAGAATCTTAATTTCTTCACAGAATACACAGTTTAAATGTAATTTCTGAATAAAATCAATACGAGAGAAAGTGGCGAGAAACATAATGACGTTTTCATGTATAAAACAAAATTGAATATAGGAAACCTCATCAAATAGTTCACAGCAGTTGCCAATTTTAGGTCTTCAAAGGGACCTTTACGCTGCCATACTAAATATTGACGAAGTACGAGAGAGAGAGAGAGAGAGAGAGAGAGAGAGAGAGAGAGAGAGAGAGAGAGAGAGAGAGGTAAAATTTATACACACACCAACATTCAAACACATACACCAAGAGAAAGTCCGTATACCCACGGTTTCACTAAAACTCACACGAGCTTTCCTTGTAACACAGAGATCGTCTCAAGCTGACAGAACTTTTCAGATCAGTCGGAGTAAAAAGGAAACTTCGACACTATATTAGAGACAAAAGTTTCTAACGAAGTTCAAAGGGCGAGTAATGAAATCTACTATATCAAGGGCAGCGTAGTCGGCGCAACGATACCATCTTGAACAGCGAGGCACAAAGGACGAGACTCGGGAGAGACAACTTCTCGAGACGGCGATATTTGAATGGGCTGCTTCTACCAAGTAGAGTGGGTACTGCGTTTCCCCAGGCGTCTGTGCTTGCACTTCTTCCCCAAGTATGGGGTGTAAACGCTCTCCAAAATTTAAAAAGAAACGACGTTTCATCAGACTTACATGAATGTGCTTCTTCCCGGAGCGAAGCTTTAAGAGGCTTCCCAAGTAACGTAAAACACGATGTTTTTCCTAGGAAAGTGAATTGAATATGTAAAAACAAGTCGACTAACTGAACTAAAGCTTTCGCCCATTCTCCTAGCGATTCCTGAACATCTCGCTGTGCATTCGCGAACTTACGTCTAATTCGCAAAGCTTATAATATCCTCTGTCTGTCTGCCAGCCTCTCTCTCTCTCTCTCTCTCTCTCTCTCTCTCTCTCTCTCTCTGAGAGGGGATGGGAGAGGGAGAGAATTTTCCGCCAAAATGCAGTTTATACTCTGAGTCATCCTTCCGGCTTTCCTTGAGTTTTAGGGGTCTATTTTTTTGGGTGTCTCGCTTCGTCCCTTTGTTTGCTTCTAAATACCAGTCTAGTTTTAGCTTCAGTTTTTCAATGCAAGATTTTTGCAATATAACTTTTAAAAGGTTGTAAAAACATTTGCACATTATGACTGCATGTTCATAATATCTATATGAACATACCAATATTTATCTATCTATTTATCTATCTTTATACATACTATATATATATATATATATATATATATATATATATATATATATATATATATATATATATATACTATATATATATATATATATATATATATATGTGTGTGTGTGTGTGTGTGTGTGTGCGCGTATGTGTGTGTATAGACACTTCTAAATTTACTGAGTTGTCAACTTGTGCTTTTTTTCCGACACAGACGATAACACTGGAATGTGCATTATAAGAAGGTTTCTTTAGAAAATAACAGACAATAAACAGAAAATACCACTGGACAACAACCGTTCTATTGAATACACATATAAGCTAACATTTCCAGAATGGCTGCGAATAGCAAGAATGAATACATACTAAATATTTGCAAAAATCTGTAAAAAGCGCTAACATTTATGGAAATAAACATGTACCAGCTTTCCAGGAACAGTAAGTACACTTTGCTGGGGAGGAATTCTTTTTATGCTCATCGTGAATTTCCTAGTAATTACTGCAGTTTGGCAGGGCAAATCTCCCAGTAAATTTTCATCACTTATATTTTGTGTATACAGCTGTAAATACTGCAGTACTATTCAAAACTGTAATGTGATTGTAAACATTACCTTTGAAAAAATAAAAGTAAAATTGGATATAACACAGTACTGTTCAACACTCAAATGTAATTTCAATATAGCTAGAGAATAAAGACTACACCGAATGTGATGTTTATTTTAAAATAAAGACAGAAGTTTTTCATAAGTAACACAGTAAAGACTATAAGGGTATCAAGTCTTCGAGGAGAGAGAGAGAGAGAGAGAGAGAGAGAGAGAGAGAGAGAGAGAGAGAGAGAGAGAGCTAAAATACAATGTAGATATGGCAATATTATTCTGTGATACTACATCACAGAAGTATTATTTCGGATTTCCAGTTTTAATTTCTATAATGAGACTGCACTTTATCCGTGGTACCTATTAAACGAATTTCTCTCTTCTGGATATGTTGACAAAAATATCAAAACTTAAATTTCCTAAGAGTTGCGAAATTTCTTTGTTATTGAACTGAGCAACAGGAAGATATAGCGACAGATCAAAATCTACGTCCCTCTGTTCTGGTAGTTCTAACCAGCGAACTTCGCATCCTTTTATCTCGTCTTAAGAAGGAAGGACAAACCGCATGGCGAATTTACGTTTTGCGAAATTACGAAGTGGAAACTTCGCGAAGGGAGTGGCGTCCTATAACGGGGTTTTAAAGAATCTGTCGTTGACATCTTCATTTCCTGCGGATTAGGGATTAGGGTGTTTTATTAGCTGCGGGTGAAGGATAAGGACACTTGCCCTCAAGTCCCTGAGTGTGAAGATTGGCTGTCAGCTTACAAGAAAAAAAAGGGAGGGACGCTATTCCCTCTACTTTGAGAGAGAGAGAGAGAGAGAGAGAGAATATACTGTCAAAGCTAAAACAAGTATTCTAGGGCCTTGGTCAGCATTTAATAAACGATGAGCAAATAAAAGAAATCTCAACGAAAAAGAATGATACCAACTGGAACTAATCTAAACGAAAGGCACATAAATAACCAGAGGCCCTAAAATTCCTACAAATCGTATATAAAAGAGACCAGGTGGAACTAATCTAAAAGAAAGGAACAAAATAAATTCGGAAAACAAACTCTTCTACGGTACTTTTAAAAGGAACCAAGAGCTCATACAGAAAATCGCAGAAGAAAAGAAGCCACACGAACTTTCCTTTTACAAGATTAGCTTTTCAGTAAAGCTATCCAAGGCACGACTCACTTTCCCATTTCAAAAAAGTAAGAAAATCACTTCACGCATTTGCAAATTAAATCGAACGCTGATTTTGTCTCTCATCAGAACTTCATTCATTTGAGAATGAAATCGAGGCTTCTTTCTTTTCTCATACGTGTTAAAAAATATGTAATGTTCAACACATTTTTTATTTTCTTTATGTTTAACACCACGATCGGGGTGCACCCATCTCTCGCTGACTGCCTTTGCACAAAGCTAGTTTTTTTCCTTACATACAAGTAATATTGCTTATCTTGCTAGGTTGCTTATTTGGTGTCATGTTATGGATGACTAATTTTGATTTATCACACTATGTTAACAAAACGATTATAAAAAATAAAATGTCAAAATGACCAGCTGAAGTTAGCTTAAAAAAAAAAAGCTTTCAAACTTAATGAATATTCGTGAAAAATAAAGAAAACGACACTAAATCTCCTTAATTTACAATGATATGTTTAATGCTATGACGCATTAACGTGTAAGGATACAGATAAACAAATTTCTTAAGATTCACTAATATTTCCTTAGCGAGACATTCCTTTGTTCAACCACAGTGTGGCAAAAATTCCACCACTTTGGTACCAGATTTATAGGTGATGGCACTATTATTATAACAACATATATTATATCCTATATATTTGTGCATTACTGTAACACTTTCGTCAATAAATCATTAATCAATTAATACAGCATAAAGAAGGGGGAAGAGTTTTGGTGTGAGACAGACTACTTGGGAAGCTGTGCAAGGGTATTTAAAGCAAACGTTACAGGCTCTATGGGTGTGAATTCTGATATCTGATGAGAAATTTATTCCTATTCACTTCCACAATGAGTTACTCAGTGGTATGACTATTGCAGGCTGCTGGTGCGATGATGTTTGGTGCGTTAAGCAATATTCTTTCATTGATGCCGATGTTGCAGCTCTTCAGCTTGCACAAAGAAATTTGATAATGGCTTGAATAAACACAGATGGTGATTCACCGGCCCGTCCTTCCTGAGGAATGAGGCCTTTGAGAGTAGGCCTCGGTGTTATGCTTGGGCAAACCCAGGTTCCCACCTCGGTATGGCAACTCTGAATATTTTTACCCTGACAGTTCTCACCCTGCAAGATTTCTTCGTCTGTTCAGACAAAATGGGAGCTGAACTTCCACGAGTAGATCATGAGTGGCTTTTTGTATCCAGTAATTACTGCTAAGGAGAGGCTCAACCGTTACTGATATGAAGACTCCAACTTACCGAAATAAGGGTTAATCAGAGTTTGGGGAATTGGCATCCCATAGAATATGTCGTGCCTAGAACATGTTTGTAAGTCAGAATCCATAGACAAGTAATAGACAGGTGTTATAAATGATATAGAAATCATTTATAACACAATACTGTAAGTTTATACTAAGCGTTAAGTTTTATTTTCCATTGCGAAATGAGGACAAGGCATAGGTTCAGTTTTGCGTTTACCTAATGTTTAACATTCATTTGCCAAGATTCGTGACAAACCGATTATAAAAATACATACGTGTTGTATTTGATACAAGAAATGACTGCACAAGCACATTAGTTTTTAAAAAATTACTTCATATATTTACGGAAAAATATAACTTTTATCCGACGAATTTTCGTAATAAAATCGTTTCATATACTCTTATATAAATAATTCTCTTTCATTTTTTAATCTTTATTGCAAAAGAACTTAATCAATCTAATAGTATAATACTGCGATACCCATCATCTCCTTTTATATACATTTGGTACGTGAGAAGAGATAATAAGGTATAATAATGACTTGGTTTCACAGTTTTTTACTGTTGGTAAAAATCACTGCATTCCGAATCAAAAAGAACTTTTCCTCTGATCTAAGCAACTGAATGACTTCTTTATTTACGAATGACACTGAACTTTCTCTTTCTTCACATTCCTTTCCATGAAAATATACAATCGCTTGTCTGGTGATATGGTCAATGTGTCACACAATTAAATAATTCTTTCTTTTCATGATAAGGACGATCTTTTTCTTTTGGGGTGAAAATTGTTTTCAGGTTATTAAGTTATGGTGACACCTTTAACGAAGTAGCAATTTTAGAGTTCTATTTATCAACATGGTTGTTAAGAAATGTCCTAATGACGAATTGTAACAAAACTAACTTTGTGTTATGGTTTCAAAAACGTGCTGAAGTGACTAACGGCAAATCTAACAGCTTTCATCTAGGATTAACATATAAGAAATAATTGTTTTGTAAAATTAATTATCTGAATAAAAATCAATGTACATTTTATCTTACCTGTACGAAAAATTACTTAAAAATAATTGTTAAATAATCTTCCTTTTTCTCTATTCCTCCCTAGCAAATTTAGAATCATATACTGTGCACAGGTGTAGAATCTTTCAATAATTACCAAAAACCTTTATTGGTATTTTCACATTTTTAGCCCTCCACAAAACACCCTCTCAAACCATATTTTCCATTAGAAACTAAGGAAGCGTGAGGAAAACGAGATCACATCAGGCAACAAAAAACACAGTAGGCCTACATTGGAGAAAATCAATATCTATCTTTGACAGAGGGTTATATTCTGGCAATATGACGTTTACAACATCTGAATATCAATCTACAGGATACTTACGATATCTTAATGAAGTCCCCTTACCTCACTCCAATTTATGGCAAGTGATAGAACGTGTCAACACGCATCCATAAACATAACACGTTTAATGGTTCCTAAGCACCTGTTATCCATCACTAAGACAAGGTAGCAATTACATAATAACAGTAACGATTATGTATGAATGGCATCTTAATATCTTCTTTTGATATTCTCACCAATTACATGATAACACTCCATACACCCAGTAATTCTCACGCTCATAATGAGCGTGTCTAACTGTCAATCTATCTACCTATCTACTCATGCATGCACGCATGAACGCGCGCACGCACACACACACACACGCATATATATATATATATATATATATATATATATATATATATATTAAAATATATATTTATATGTATGTAAGAAAAAAAACGAAAGCAAGAACTCCAACTTAACATACTCTTGGAAATAATACAATGAAGATCAGAAAATTAATAGCTATGAACATATACAACAATCATCGTTATATAATAAATTTTTCTATTATTGTTACAATAGAGCGTTTGCAACTGTTTCTTCGGCCCCATCGATGACAACATCGAATCCCAACAACAGAATTCCACCACCTGGAAACTTTGTTCCAGCGCAAACATACTGTAAGAGTTCCCTTTGACTAGCACCCTAACGGCATACAGGCCCCTCGCGGGAAACCAGATCCCAACGCCACCAGGCTGAAACAGTTTCCGTAAAGAAGCTTCACTCCTTATTTTATTTTTCCAAGAGGCTGAAGGTCTATCGCTTATTTCGTGGTCAAGCTCCACCGGTCTTCCGTTCCTTTCCCTTTTTCTGGTTTCCGAGGGCCTGGGCCAGAAAAGGGCATTTAAGATGCCCGTCCCACCGTCCTTTGCTCTTGGTAAAATAAAATAGCAGACCTGGCTTTCCGTCGTGGCAGGCTTTACTGAGGGGTGTTCAGAGACCGCTCCCATGTTCTTGTGCACCCTACACACGTTCGGGCGCTCAACACAAAAACCTGACAAGGGCCGACGCTGACGAGGAGTGACGTGTGGGTCCTCAAGGCGTCGTTTCTCCTTAGCTTGAGATGTTCCCTTATTTATTAGAGCCGACCTAGGTACGTGCAGGGGGAAAGCTTTGTTAGCTACTTTATCTCTCTTCTTGCATTTCAGCTGAGAGAGAGAGAGAGAGAGAGAGAGAGAGAGAGAGAGAGAGAGAGAGAGAGAGAGAGAGACATATGAATAATTCTGAAAAACAGTGTCCATTTGACTTAAAATGACAATTTGCAACCCAATAACCTGTAATTTTTCCGATACTCTCTCTCTCTCTCTCTCTCTCTCTCTCTCTCTCTCTCCCCGCCGTTTTTCCTCTTCCTTTTCTGTGTCCCCTATTAAAATGATCGACATTGAAGGAACTCACTTTATCAATTAGGCACACACGCTGAATTTCCTCTTGACAATACTCATCGATCAAAATTAGAGAAGAGAACTCGCTGGAAGAAAAGGCTTAACTCCTCCACTAATGCTTCCCTTACATACATAAAACGCAATTTCCTACAACACTGGAAAATGGAAAAGGCAAACTTTCATATTTTCGCATTAAATTTTTAGAGGTAAAGGTGGATATCAAATGGTATGCTAGAATTTTCCTCTCCTCGTTAATTGGCATAGCTATTTTCGTATAGAAAAGCGTAAAACTTACTGTTTCCATCAATTTCAAAGTTTCATATTACAGTGCAATACGAATAGTGTCTCCTCATTAAGCAGACTCAGTCATTCGGAACTCTCTTCTTGCTTTTGAATTTCCTTTAAGAAGCTGAATGTCTGCCACTTCCTTCACGGAAAAGTCCCAATCTTTTGCCCTATATTTTATTGCCCTTGGGTTCTTCTGGTCTTGGCTAGGAAAAGGCATTCGGCTGCCGGCTAACTGGCCTTTACTTGTAAAAAATAAGAATATATATCAGGTTAGCCATCTGAGTGTCAGCTGATCTTAACAG
Organism: Macrobrachium nipponense; assembly: GCF_015104395.2. Taxonomy (NCBI): domain Eukaryota; kingdom Metazoa; phylum Arthropoda; class Malacostraca; order Decapoda; family Palaemonidae; genus Macrobrachium; species Macrobrachium nipponense. The sequence goes on from NC_061089.1 coordinate 25,195,221, forward strand.
TATTTTCTTATATAAATTCTTGTGATACCACCCCCATTTGGAAAGAATAATTTAACGCCTTTTCTTGGTTCTTGAACTCTGCTACTTGCTTCTTTTTGGACAAATCTGGGCCCCGTCATACACATTGACTCCATTAAAAGAGATCTGGTATTCTCTACCTCTCGCTCTCTTTTCCAATGGGCGCCATAAAATTTCTCTTCATTACTCTAATTTGCATAAATCTTGAATGAGATATCGATAATGGGAGAATACAGCCAACAGCTTAATTATTGTTAACATGCAATGAAAACTAATATCAATCCCATATTAATCCCCACCAACATTCTGATCTAACTCATTGCTACCTCGACAAGCATTTCCTACTGTTGGTGCCTCTCAACTGTGCGTGTTCTTCCTTCTCTTGAAACCTAATTTTCCAATTCCTTCCAACCCTCACTAGATCCCTCCCTCAGCATCTCCAAAACAGATCCCGGGCAACGAGAGTTCAATTACATTTAGGAATCTCTCCGCGGAGGCAAAGAAACTGGAAACCCAAAGCAGCACCGAAATTCAAAAGGAAATCTCTAGTTGAAATGGATTTCTTCCCTCCTCCGTACATTCGCCAAGATGGAATAAGGTACACGGCTACGGTGATTGGTCCTCCCCTATTGGCAGACAAGACGTGATTGGCGCAGATTCATTGGAAACTAGGGTAGGGGGACGGAGGTGGTTAAGCCCCATATAGGATGTAAATGCACCGTACAGACGGATTTACATACGTGGCTTTCAAAATACGCTTCTAAGCCTAAGAAAGGCTTCTTGCTACAAGACAGTGGCATTCATTCAGTAACCTCGTTTGACGGTTCCTCTGAACTAAATTACCTAGTTTCGTATATACACTGTAATGATAATTGAAATGAAAGTACAATGTTAATTGTATATATTTTGTCCTCGAAACTTTTTATTCTTGTAGTATTAAACGACTGGTAATAAAGGTCAGAAGGTACAAAATAAGCAGAAATTAAAGGAAATTCCCTGACGGTCCTATCTCTGTAATTACAATATCGCAATTGAGAAGACTAAGCCGATTTGTTCCTGAAGTAATGTAATGGCAATGCAATGAATTTCTTATACTCATGAAAGCCGCCAGGAATTAATCACACAATTGCATTAAATGTAGCACAAACAATTTTCATGTTTCCTCCTCCACCTCTCATCAATAATTCTCTTTTGTAAGGAATATCAGTCCAAAATAAAGATCATACCGCCACTGTAAAAGAAAATAACACAAGTTGATTTAAATGAAAGATAAAATACACTTTTACGCTGGACCTAGCTCTGCAGGTCTTTAATTTAGTTTACGTTAGAAAACGCGTACGCTCTCTTCTCGTGCGTGCTTAAGCGTGCGCGTTTATTCGTGAAGAAGTACGAATATGCGTGGCGTACACGTGAGTGGGAGATGGCCCTTAGAACTGCATCACTCGTCTGAGTGGCCTCCAGGCATCCCGATAGATGAGGGGAAGAATCATCCTTCTTTTCCAGTCCAATGGCCTCCGGATCCAGGGACCGACGGGATGCTCGTCTCTTTTGATTAGCTTCAGAACATTCTGCCCAGATTTCATAGGCGACCAGTTAGGACTCTTTCATACTCTGTTGAGCCGAATGAAAAGGATAAGAGTATTTTCGAGTAAAACCTGAGTTTATCATAATAAATTTTTAAGTATCTTGAAAAGTTCGCAATTAAAAACTAATAATTATCCTCATGTAAAATCTCCCACGCCATTATGCAACCCCGCCCTCCGCCTTTTTCATGATATTCAGAAGTGAAATACTCATATTTCATCATGTTCGATTTTTATACATAGTAGTTCATAAAAGCAAAGAGTAGTTAACTAAAATAATGAGCAAAAAAAGTTTATATAAAACTTTAAGCGAAAAAGTTTGCCGTGAACATTTTTAACGTTGATAGGTAAAATATTCATTCTCTGTTTTGTATGAATCTTTACAATAGACAAAACAAAGAACAGATAGCAGTTTCTCTCTCTCTCTCTCTCTCTCTCTCTCTCTCTCTCTCTCTCTCTCTCTCTCTCTCTCTCTCTCTCTTCTAAATTACATTACCAATCAAAATCTCTTCAAATATCACGAGTAAAACAAACTGTGTCCCACTGCTGAATGCCAATTAATCAAATCGCATTTTCTTCTTGGAAATGCATACTGCAACTACTTCAAATAGAGCGACCCTTTCTGCAAACACCAATTAAGTACATCGGTTCCGAATCAGAGCTTAATCACCTAGGTAAACCTTCAACCACGAATTAATCGTGAAAATGGCGACAGATCTTAATTGATCAAGGATTTAAGTCTTTAATGGAATTTCTCTGGTTCCCACTCTCTCCGCGAGAGTAAATAAGAGTACATTTTTTCTTTACCAAGGGAAATCCTCTACTCTGTGTGGGCTGTAAAGGAATCCAGAAAAATTTTTTTTTTAAGGAAGATAAAAAACTAATTTCGTTGAAAGGCTTTCAACCTATGGACTAAACAGAATTTCAATTGGCATTTCCGCATCTGTATTTAGTCCAGAACATCTGAAATATCAATGGCAAGACATGGCACGTGGAAGTTTGGTTTATTTCATAAAAAAAATATTGACTCACAGATGAAAAATGTACAAGTTGCCTAATTCTCGGTGTGTAGGAATGATCGAGTTTAAACAATTATCGCTTTGAAGATGCGCATTTTTCGAAATTTATTCCTGTGACGGCAAATTTCTGTTTATAATCTCTAAAATATTCAGGAAGGGTTGCTGACTAAAAGAAATACGGTAAAGAAATATATTGCAAAACAATATACACGAATCGCCCCCGAATTACATATAACCTCACAAATTACTCTTATCATTCGCCCTTTATATTCAATACATATCGAAACATGACGAGAAAACGTCAGCAACAAAGACAGCTTCGATTTGCAAAGCGTCCGAGAGAGAGAGAGAGAGAGAGAGAGATAATGAAGCAAAGACAGGCGAAGATGGCATCCATTGTGTACACAGAGCGCACAATACGAGGGGTAGATAAAGCCACATATTAGGAAGAAGAGACCCATAATAAAAAAACCGAACAAAGATTCGTCACTGAACGCGAACACACGAGAAAGAAAAAGTGAACAGCAGCAGGCAGCAGCTGAACTAAAAGATCCCCGCTTACATTACCAACAGGGACTTTCCGGGGGAATTTCCCTAAAGACCCCCGGAAAGTAAGGGGGTCGGATGTGGTTGGGGTGGGGCGGGTCGGAGAGGGGGGGATTCGGGGAGTAGGACGTGGACGGATTCTGCCTCTAACGAAAAGAATACAAAAGAAAATGGGGAGAAAATTCGAACACGCCTGCGTGCTCAGAATACGATATTAGAGTTTGCCTACCGATATTCATCAGTAAAATTAGTCTGCAACCAATTTTTATTCAATGCCAAATCTTCAGTTACCCAAATTATCAAATAAAGATCTGCGATCAAAGAATATCTTATCGGAAAAATGTATGACTCTCCAACAAAATCTATAAAACTAAGTCTCACACATTGAACGTAAATGTAAAAATATAGCCTGCTGGCAAAATCTCCTATTCAGTGTTAATTAGTACCTATTAAGAAGGTAATGAAGATGCTTTCATCTGAAAATATTTAGGTTATTGGAAAAATCTTCATTTCATGCCAATTTGCCAATCATCAAATACTGCAGATTATACATACAACTATCTCTGAAAACGTGGTCTAACGGCAAAACCTTCTGTTTAATACCAATTTGCCATTTACTGTAGATTGCACACCTAGATTACAAACAACCAATGGTCCGTAAAAAAAAAATAAAAAAAAAGTTATACCAATATTTTGAAAAAGGGGAGTTCCCAATGCTCGTGCGTATTGGAAATCGTGCATACGAATGTGACGACTTTGTATGCCCGTGTTCATTTGGGAGAGACTCGGCAGGAAATATCAAGGTTCGGTCACAAGGTTAATCCTAGTACTGAAACATATGAAGATAGATCGCACGACTGGAACTTAATAGAAAGATGAGGCCAGGGAGGTTGACTTATGAACTCTCGGTCAAAAGAAATGTACAACTTTTGTAGTTACAAGGAATCAAGGTAGAGCGGAGTCAAGCAAATTCCTTATTCTACATGCAATAAGCAATTCACTAGAAAGATTTTACTGTAGTGGTGCTGGTAACTTTACACTTCACCGTATAAATAAACATTCAGATATAACATTCCATTTACAACTACTTTTAAAGAATTCATATAGTAGCACGGATGTATAGTTCCTGGAATATTAACTCTCAATATATTGATATATGATAGCTTAATGATGAGTAACCTTTTCTTTCGCAAAGAGTAACTTTATAATGTGACGGTAGAGATTACAACAATGTAATTTTCTTCTGTGCTGCTTTTCTAGATATGATTGTCTCTTCTAAGGACATACTTGTGCAAAAGATATAGTCAACTGTGATTGCTCAGTTGCAAAGATCATCGATTTAGAGTTTAACTATAGATTCCTTCCTTCCTTCCTTCCTTCCTTCCTTCCTTCCTTCCTTCCTTCCTTCCTACCTACCTACCTACCTATTTATCTATCTATCTGTCTATAAATATAGGAACATATTGATACAGATAGATAGAGAGGCAAATAATATATAAAACTAGCTCTCTTACTTAAAGGGAAAGGACACTCGCTTAAAAATAGAAAATATGGATCTGTGATTGAGATGTCTATCATATTGCCTTTAAAGTATCATAAACGGCCTATGTCAGTAGATCATGTCCCTCCATAACAGACTGTTGAAGATACTTCTACTGAATGGAAACCATATTCAGTCAACGCATTTGACACTACGGAAACACTTGAACCTCAGAAATTGAGAGAGAGAGAGAGAGAGAGAGAGAGGAGAGAGAGAAGAGAGAGACGAGAGAGGAGGAATTTGTTGCCCTAGTGGAAAAATTTCGGAAATGATGGTAATAAAAAATGTTTTCAGATGTGTTGACAAGGATCAAGTAATATCTCGTGGAAGAACGATTTAGCAAATGAACATGTGAGAACTGAGTCATCTCACAAGCAAGAAACCCCTGAGAAAAGTAAAGGAAACTTTTAAGATGCCGGAGGAGGTGATCAGGGTGCTCCTCTACAGCAACCAAGGAATATCCCAGCCCCGCACACACCCTTCTCTCTCCGCCCCCACACACCCATCCCCCTCCCCCTCAACCCCAACTTCCTCCCTTCCTTCTTTCCTTCCTGGTACTGCCTTTCTCCTCTATTTCAACCCCACCTAAAATCCCTTCCTTCTTCAATCTTAAATCCCTCCTCCCGTATGAGCTCAGATGTAACTTATCACAGAGAGAGAGAGAGAGAGAGAGAGAGAGAGAGAGAGAGAGAATAAAAACTTTTTATGTAGCTTTTTTTATAGTAAAAGGTCGTAAAAACTGGAGATTACTCTCTCCCTTTACCTATCTACCTATCGATATGCATAATATATATACATTAATACACACACTATACATACATACATGTGTGTGTGTGTATATATATATATATATATATATATATCTATAGTATATATATATATATATATATATATATATACGCGGTATTAATTTGAAGTTAAGTAGTAGGAACGATTATGCGTCATGACTACCCGTAAGTAATGCCGCAGAGTGAACCAGTCGAGGATTAGTTCAACCTTATATCTATAAACGGCCGATGGATATATCAAAATGGTCAACTTGGTCGCGGTACAACATGCATAAAGAATGCAAAAGAATTTCTGTTGCAAATATGTGTCGAACTATATATTTGATCAATGAGAGACCTGGATTGCATTAGATCGGTTGGATCTCTTGGCTAGAGAAACACGTTAAAAAAAACATCGACAGTAAAAATGAAGAATAAAAACCACAATTTATTACTAAACAAATTATAAAGACTTCTGAAAGATTAAGAAAACATGGACCACAAGTGGTCATAAAACAAAGCGAAAGGAATTGCTTTTTGTGCTCTTGAACTTCACGAAGCTTCTTCTAATTATTCTACACTTAGTATATTCCTCTGTCACTCACTATGACGCTAGCTCTTTTCTATCCTCTTCAGACTAACGTTAAGCAAAGTGAAGAGAATATGACTTTCATCTATAAAAATAAAAATCAATTCTAAAGGCAAAATGCGAACTGATTCACTTTTCATCACAGTTATAATGTATAACTGAAATGAACAAAATTAAAATCTTTCCCTCTTCACACTAAGCACAACATGTCCATATAAAGGACAAACATATACTATATATATATATATAATATATATATATATATATATATATATATATACAGTAGTGGCCAGAGAAACTTCCCATTCAGTCGCATGCATCTACAGGAAGTATCGTCGAAAGACAAATATCGTTAAGACGTGTCCACCTCATCAGGCCCAGGCGGTAATCCAGTCTGTGAGATCCGGGTTAGAAGACAACAGAGAGGAACGCAGGAGAGCAAGAGATAGGGGACTGTTGATAAGTTTCCCAGACTTGCCTGAAATCATTTATCAACTCAAAGGAGACGGGAACGATTAGTGAAGAAAGAATAGAATAAAAATGCCAGCCGAAAAAGTGGCTCATGTAAAGGTGTGTTCGGAGGGGTGGGGTGGTAGACAGTACATTACCTGCGGAAGGCTCAGAAGAAGGGGAGAGAGGGATGTAGCTTAGTCCAGCCCCAAGGGGGAGGAAGGACACGTATGAAAGATTGATTTGACGACAGGTCCCCCTTTCGGAGCATTGAAGGGAAGCGCCGCCGGCCTGCTCTCACACACACGGCGCCCTTTTGTTAGGCGGAACCGCAGGGCCCCTTCATGCCGACACTGTGCTCTATAGGCATAAGAGAACGACATTAATTTCGCTTTTCTTTAAGGCCCTTTGGAAAATACTGCTCGATTCGTCCCTCCACCTTCCTGTTCCTCGATTAAGTACTTTCATCAGTGAACGTTTGACAATCTACTTGTGTTTTAGCTCTCTCTCTCTCTCTCTCTCTCTCTCTCTCTCTCTCTCTCTCTCTCTCTCTCTCAAGTTTCTGAGGATTCTTGTTCCTTATCTTTGCTCTAATTCTGTTACGCATTTACTATTTCCATTTACGCCCATGTTTTGCGACATTCTCTCTCTCTCTCTCTCTCTCTCTCTCTCTCTCTCTCTCTTCTCTCTCTCTCTCTCTCTCTCTCTCTCTCAATTAATTCAGGTTCTCTCAGCTTATTGATTTATTATGCATTTCTCTGCTTCTAAACTTCTCATTGACGTGTAAATATTAATGAAGCTGCTTCAACTTTCCCGTAAAGGATTGGGTGCCACATTTATAAAATATTTGCAACTGAAAATTTAAGTTATTCACTGTAGCACCTCAATAAAATCGATCATAATTATAAAAAAAATTATGGTGCTAGGAAATTTGTGAATTTTATGTCGTCCCGTGATTCCTTACCAAATACACTGAGGTGGAAATAAATAACACTTGTCGCTCAGAAAATTTGCTTTCATTCCATCAGTATACGCTTACTAAATCTGGTGGAGAGAACTCCCTCCCTGACCATTGCACTCTATAAAGGACATCGAGCAAATTATTTGGAATCAAAATTAGCTGGGTTACTGACAGCGAACTAAGTGAATAAACCAAGACGACGCAAAATAATCGTGACTTCTACAATGACCCTTCGCCCTTGTTTGCTTTAGTTACAGGCAAGAATAAGAAAATAATTGTTTTTTTAACAGGACTAAAGTTACACACGACATCACAAATATTACATTAATTTCACTTTTCTTAATCAGAGGCACTGTAGCCATTCACACAAAATTTTGCGATACTTTTCGATCATGACCCTCATCAGCAAGGAAAAATCGATTCAGTACCTTCGACGTAATCGATTTATGCTGCTAAACAAACTATTTTCTTGTTCCGTTATCTATGTTCACATAGCACGTTCCTGTCTTGTAATCTCTCAAAGTGATTTTCAGTTAAAAGCATGAAGTGAATCAGCTAATTTCAACAACATGCTCTCATGACGTATGTTTTGATCGACCTCAAATTCAAAAGGGGAATTTAATCATTAAATGACTCACTTGCGTGTAAGACTAAATCGCAGTTGCATTTCCTCATAAAAGGAAGCACTTGGGAGGGGGCTGGGCTGTAAAGATCAAATTTGGATGAGGGCCAAGTCAGCGATTGGCTCCACCGTCGGTATCAAGCACTTCGCCGAATGGCCACAGAGCAAAGACAAAAGCAGAAGCAGACCTCTGGTCCAAACCTCTATGACCCTGCAGCTCAAAGAAGAAGAAAACTTTGTGGGAGGTGCGGAGAAAGCCCCATGACTTATAGTAGGAGGCATGTCGCCCTAGACTTCGTTTCCAACTTCCAGAGGCCATGAAGATAAGCGAGATATTGAATTCAAAACATTTTTCAGGAGAATTCTATCCTGTTACTTGCGTTTCCTTGAGTGAATTTTCAGGAGTGAGAATAAAAGGGAAATGTCTGAGATCCTGCATATGCAATCTCAGGATTGGAGGCTCTTTCCGTCTAGCAATTTTTCCTTTAAAAAAATAGCGAGAAAAAAGGAGAAAAACTTTTAGACGATCTCATTCTTGGAGCAGGGTGCTCGCTGCAGGATATTTTTTTCTTTCTTTTATTCCTTGATCCATCTAAAATTCCCCGTAGCGAACTTTTCGTTTTCAAGAGTAGCCTGACTCTACTTGATATCAGGAAAGATAATCATTCTAGAAAGCGGAAAATATGTATTTCTTGAAGCGAGACGACGTTTTCCATTTGCAGAAATGTCCGTTGTTTATCAGCCAACCTTTACAGACTTGGAATATCGGGAACCAATATCAGATAAACGTCTAAACGTCTAGGAATTATAAGCAGGACATCGAACAGGTTTTGTCATTGCTGATACAAGACAACTGCCGTAGTCCTTTCCAGTTCGCTAATGAATGAAATACACAAGCTCCAGACAGCGACAAATAAAGGAGACTCATCAGGAAATCGAGGGAAGGGTCCTGTCGAACCAAGCAGGGGGTCTCTCACCACGGGGACACGGGAGGGACCGGCTAACAAGATTTTGAGAAAGCGAAGGGGGCACTAACCCTACTCACTCTCCGGTACACCCTAAACTCATCCTTGCCACCACCGTCCCTTACAATAAGAGAGACCTGACATGTCGAGGGGAATTTTGGACACACGAAAATCACAGCTAATGTAAAACTAATAATATGAAACATATTAACAAGTTTCAACTATCATTTCTAATAATAACTATTTTCCTCAAGAAATATTTCTATGGAAAGATAAAAAAAAAAAAAAAACAACACACACACACTCGTAAGCAAATATACTCCAGTGATGCATAATCTTAGGAGAACTGGCTTGGCTGGTTCCCCTTTACTTGCTGCCAGAAAGTCAGAAAATTGCAACCTGGATTCTCGATGAGGTTTTTTTATAAACTGTTCACAGCTGAACTTCTATGTTTCTTGTTTTTTATAATATTCTTTAACTATCTAAACACTAATAAGCCAAGATTAACGCCTAAACAAACCTTATGTTGCGGACATGCTACATTCCCGATTATTTCTTACATTAAATTGGATTATCTTAGAAAAGTAAAGAATATCTAATTGGATTTACCTTACGCTAAATTTGAAGTTCGAAGGACGCATAAATGAAAATTATAAGGCACTTGCAGAATAGAACTTAAGAATAAATAGAATGACTCGAAAATAATTTCTCACTTGTATTAAAGCAAAAAACACGCAAACGAGACTCAAGATACAAGCCTTATCACACAAAAAAAATCTCGAACATGCATTAGGAAAGGGAAAAACGTGTGACCTTATTCACAAATCAACTCAAAATTAAGTTAGTTCTGTGGTTCTAACCACGTTAGGAATAAGTTAATCCCATTTGCTATCGGCTTCAAAAGCAAAAGCGAACTATACAAGGACAAATGTAAAAGGAAAACATAATACATAAATGACTCGTATTCATATAATCATCGCTGTGTTTTCATTGGAGGCGTATGTAACAATTTACATTTTGTTTTGGAGTCCAAATATCAAACCCTCCTAAGAATTCCCTTAACAACTTTCCAAATCATCCTTTTACGATGCACGAAAATAACAGATTTATGAGCAACTCCTTGAGACTAATTATGAAGTTTGATTATAAATTAAGGGTAAATAGGCAAGCTGTCCTATTTCTGAATAGCCAAAACGAGAATCAGAAATCTAATCACAGTACGAAATGGTAGTACAAGATCTCCCAAGCAACAGCTGCTGATAAACGACTTTTGTTCTAACTACAAATTCACCATGAATAATTTTATTAGAAGGTCAAGAAATCTGCGGATAGTTTAAGTGATAGCATAAAAACAGCACGGTAAGTCTGAATTAGAATTTTATCTCTCAATATTTTGTATATTTATTTCTCAACAAAAGCATGTCGAATGTCGTGTTAATGGTTCGCTAACTTTGCCTTGGTTTTACAACCTATTGCTATTTAACGAAATAATTTAAATAACAAATCACCTTTTCCCTTTCCTTCTAAAACCCAGACTTCTGAGTTTTTTGTCAAATGTTTAAATCCTTTTCTTTTCTGAAAAAATCGTTACGTCATTTTCAACTTCCATTAAAAATAGAAATTCTTTTCTACAGAAATCGTTGTCATTTCCCACTTCATTAAAAATCAGAAATAATCTGCTGAATCTCAGCAACGATACATAACGCGGCCATCCCCAGGATTTCAATGAATAAAGTATGCGTCTGGCATGTCGTCCCAAGAGCATCCTAAGCAGCATCTCCCGCTAGATCCCAACCAAAACAAACAATGCCTCGTTGCTCTGTACAAACACCAACTGGGCAGGTCTGAAACGATCAGTTTATCACACCGGAGGCCCCGGTTTTCAAATCCAGCCAGCTTATAATGCTTCCTTGTGTATACAGTTTCCATAGGCTGAGGGTAAAAGAGGATTTGATACTTAGGCAAAGACTACTTAAGGGTGAAATTGGAGATTTCTAGCAAATGCCTGAGGCACACCCAGCTCTGTCCTCAGAGATAAACTTGACGGCGGGGGCGTAAGCTCACCAATTCTCCCTCAGATAACAGGTTGTCATCTTTATTGGCGATTTCAACTGATTTAGTGTCGACGGAGGAGTAGCCAATGCCATTGCACTGGTACACACTTACGCTTACGGCCCACCTTAGGCCTATATCTGGGCCTCCAAGAATAAAACCTCCACTTTTCTATCAAGAAAACAGATTTTCCTCCTAGTTTAATTTTATGTAAATATCTGCAGAAAACACTGTGGCCTTAACTACTTTACACACACACACACACACACACACACACACACACACATATATATATATATATATATATAATATATATATATGCAACAACGTGCACACAAGTATATACACTATTGTGTACATATGTACGTACACACGAACATCCATCACTCACATACATATATCAGGATGATAACAGATTGTAAACAGTAAATTCATCCTTAAATCTACTCAGATTGTAACAAGACCACTATTATAGTATTTGGTGAAAAGGGAAGAATGCAATCATCAAGAACAGTATGATGAGTTTTTGGGAAGAGCGTTCCGGAGCCTACACGAATCTATCCTCAGAGAAAATGAATAAAGAAGCAGATAAGGGAGTACTTTCTATCTACACACATAGCAAAAGGAAATTCAGAACACTACCCTTCCTGATGGTGAACGATCATTGGCCTTTTGATTTGAAACTAAGAAAAGAAAGTAATTAGAAAGACTGTGTAGATAAAGAGACATTAAAGACTCGAGGTTGTGGAAAAATTTAGTAAATATTAATCTTGAACATTTCTAAATGTTTTCTTTCCCAGTCACTCAAAACATGACCAAATTAATGCAACTAAAGATTTCTTATGCAGAAAATAGTATTTCAATATTTTGTTGACCGTAAAAAAAGTGAACTCTGAACTTCATCGCCAGAAAAATCCAGGTAAATTTTAAAACTCCCATAAAAGAAGATTGGGGCTTGTCAGGCTGTTGAAGACCTGAAACTAAGGCCAAATTCACTTTCACCCTTATCTAGGGCCGAAAGTTGAAATAACTATTCCTATATTCCTCATATATATACGAGAAACACAATTTCATTAGAACTTGGAACCCTGAAATACGAGAAATAGGGGAAATAAGGAAGGCAACAAGGCGAGGAACTTGTCTTTCTCTCCCAACTACGACAATAACATTATGCAAATCGCTAATAGCAATTGTGGATTGTGACAATTCTTTTCCAGCGCTGCGTTCAAGAAGTTACGCCATAGGCCAACCGTTTTCCATCTGCCTAACGTGAGTAACTAAATGCTGCGAGCAGTGAGCACTGCCAGGAAATTTTCTTACCAAGCAAGTCAAATTTAACCGGCAAGAATATAGGGATAATATATTAATTGCAAAAAACTATCCAAAACTCTCCTGGATAAACAATATGATTAAAAATTACCACATACAAACACAAACATTATGCGCGCGCCCCCTCACACACAAACACACACACACATATATATATACATATATATGTGTGTGTGTGTATACATATGTATAATGTATATATATATATATATATGCATATATTATATACACAAACACAAAACAAGTGGTGAGGACTTTACCTTCAAGATTTTTCAAGAACCACTAGCCTTTTACCCCTTAAAGTATAAGAAAATACGTGTCTATAAACTTACAGTTTTGCAGAAAAAATCACTGAAGTCAATGGACACTTTACCTGTGGAAATAAAAATATAATTAGCGAAACAATGAAAAAATTAGCTTACAACAAGAATGTTTGTTGTCACAAAAACTTTGTAAAAAAAGTATTCACTTTGCAATAAATTTGGATGCAGTTGTTACCAGGATAATGAAACCTTCATTGGCGACTATAGCACACAAAACATACATGAATACAGTTTGAAAAGGATATTAAGATTATTAAGTATAAAAGCTGTACCATGAAAATGGTTGACTCTGGGGGATTTAAGACATTAAAAGAGTAGGCTTCTGAAATTGAAATTTTCGAAGTACTAGTTGCATAAGCATACATTACAATAAATCACTCGAGTTTTGATGAGAGAAAAAGGCGCTATCTGACATCCAGCTTGATCGTGACACGTGGAAGATTTTCCCCTCAAGCATAAGTTTTACGCATTCATTCTTAACTTTTACCGTAATTCAAAACGTACTGAAATCTACTGTCAGAGCTTTGTTTCACTAACGAAAATTAAAATAAATACGCTATATTTCATTAGAAATATTTTTTCTGCACTGTTTAACATGTACATTATTTTTTTTTTTACATTTTCATTCTAGTAAATAAATCACAAATATCCTATCATAAAATTCCTGTATCTTTAACTAAACGCAAAACACTTATCAGACCTTTTCAGGACCTTCCATAGTCCCTTCCTACCCCTATCAAGAACAATAACAACAACAACAACAACAACAACAAAGTAGTTTGTAGGCTTACTCCCCGAGTAAACGTAAACCATATCAAACATATGGCGATTGATATTAATGGATTTAAATGTTGCAAGGTATCTTAAAAGCAGAAATATCCCTGAGCTACAACATCAGTTAAAAGTCAACCAAGTATTATGGCTTCTTTGAATATAACCACATTCTTAAAATTACTGACAAAGATGAAAAGTCATGATCATTTTAAATTACAGACTTGACAACTGTAACAATTATTAAGTACGTCTAAAAAATCCTTAAATATTTAGTAAATTACAAATTATGAGTGTGTGTGTATATAATATATATATATATATATATATATATATATATATATATTATATATATATATATATACATATACATATAAGCATAATCCAAATAAATAATGTTGTTGTAATAATTTGTGCCCGTTTGTCTCAACCTACATTTCACTTTATCGCGAACTTACGCATCTCCTGATTATCTTTTAGGTCTTCTTCCTTATTACTCTCCGATCTTTCCCCTCCTTACAACAGGCTTCTTCCCCTCTTTGGGTTATCATCTCCTACCTCGCGTGAAGGTACTGCCCCCAACCCACTTTCTTCCAGCACCCCTCCCCCTAACCCCCACCACGTCATGTCTTTCCTCCCCATTTCCCCTCGGGGGACGAGTACCCCTGAGGCAGCATTTTATGGGCTACGTGACAAGTTAACATAATGGCATCTAGGTGGAGGGAGGGAGGGGTCAGGAGGAAGACATTGTTCATCAAATTAATTTGGCTCCTCATACTGACAAGGTGCACATCATTCACTGTGTATGAAGACGTACGCTATTCATCAACTAAAATACTTCCTGAGCTCACGATGATTTTTATTATCTTTTATCTGTTGCCCACACTGTGAACACATATTCTTCGATGGATCCATTTGGCGCTTGAACGAATACAGCTGCCACACGTATCTAAAGCGATTTCTATATAAATTGTATCCAAAGCGATTCTAATAAATTGTTAGGAAGTTTGCGAAACGAAATTAATATTTCAACTGAAAATATTGATGAAGTGTTTACTGTATTCCACTGGTGCTAATCAAACCTATTTTGTTCTTTCACCGCTTGAACTAACATGACGTCAAAGGGATTCTGTAATTGGAATAAAGCAAACTGTGTGGAAAGCGTTTAGAACTTACCGAGGAGATTAAATGGATATTCGAAGAGAAAGTTTTGCTTACGATCTTCATTCTCACTTATTTTATATTTGAATGTTTCAGTCTGTATAGAGTGACAGACGCAACAAAGGTTTATATATTATTGTAAACATATCTTGTCTTGGTGAAGTGAGTTATACTGGGCATAAGAAAAGTTAACTTAGCATCATGATATGATGCAGGAAAATACCATTCTTCACTATAGAGCAGTCCAAGGTCAAACGACAGTAAAGATCACACAAGTAGATGTCCTATAATAACCACAAACTGAAAGATACATTTGTTAAGAGTAAAAGATAAAAAATCCCCAATATCTATTTTCCCCTACAAAGTTCTGATTTTTTATGAAAGAAAACGACCCCATTTCCCTATATATAAATCATTCATACAAAACCCATCGACATTTGCGTGCCCTATGTGCCACGTCGAAAATTCACCCCTAAGTCGAATGAGGGACAATAAAATTTATAGCAGGGGGACAGACACACACAAACGGACATGGTCACGTGCCGGGGCCATTGCCAGAGTTACTAGTACATCACTTCTCTGATCGCTGTCTTTCCAGCTAACGAGCGTTTTGGGAGATAACGAGCTGCGAAGCAGTTCAAAGCAATCCATCCTACGGAGGGTCGTTTCAACAGAGGGCGATGCCACCCCTTCTAGGCTAGAGTATCTGATGTAAATTCACGGTAATAATGTTCTTAATGCTTATTTATCTTCTCCGGTTGGTTAGTTAATTTATATTAAACCATCCTTAGGCCAGCACGGGTCCTTGCCGAAAGGCAAATATGAATGGGACTAGCAGTTCTCACGTGACCATCCGGATTCTATCCTGCCAAAAGCGATGCCCTCTCTCTGATCATTATACATTACCAAACTTCAGAAGCATTCACATGTGCAGGCAGGGCATGCGATTTCCAATTCTGAAGTTGCACAACATGAAAAGTTGGGACTAGAGAGTGGTTCGTTTACCAGGGAGCTTTAACTTTAAGGCTTGAAATGTCACTGTGGTTAAAGATATCTGAGATTTCTCAACGGTGCTATACAGCCATAATAAATGCAATATTCAAATTACCTTTTATTTACTTTCATCAGTCATCTGAACTCGTCTTCCTTTATTTTTTTTTCTATATTTTGGAATCTGCAATTTACGCTTTTTATTAAGAACGCGAAAATAAATAATTTTTACAGGATTAAGACAGCTACAACTTGTACGCATGGGTTATCTATGACTACTTTATTAAATGTAAGATCACCTTTAAAACGGATATCAAGCCACAACGGTGCTGACATATTCTGACATGTGAACCAGGCACTGGCTGGGGAGACGAATACCTGGTACCTGAATGTAGTTATTCTCTTTCCCTCCCTCACTGACGCTTCCTTAAGCATAGGAACATACCTCTTCATGAATATTTTTACATTATCATTATTCTTTATAGGCACATTTTCCTAGCAAACAAAATACACCCGATGACTGATAGCCATGCAGGATATTGTGACTATGGTGACCTAAGCAGTGAATTAGGTACACTCTTAACCAACGTTAAAAAGGACATAGGCAAGCAACCTCAAGCCAACACGGCTTTCTGAGAAATGGAAGACTGCTTACTTCCGGACCCACCCCCTTCAAGGGGGAAGAAGTGGCATGATATATGTATATGTATTATACATAATATATATATACATACTATATATATATATATATATATATATATATATATATATATATATATATATATATATATACATATATATATATATATTTATAATATATATATGTGTGTGTGTGTGTGTTTATAAAATCAAAGTAGATGCACGTGACTTCATTATATAAGAAATACCCATGTTTATTTACGCATCGTCGGGGCACAAATGAGCTATAGTTGCAAACAAGGTTAGAATGTAAACAAAAAAAGCAAGAATACCAGATGATTAATTGTCAAACGGGTAAAAAATAAAATATACTCCAGGAAAATCGGGGATAACGCGGTCACAAATTAAAACCATAAACTTAACCATAAGAGATACGGAAGCTAAGACATAAAAAAAAAAACATGTATAAAACTAAATATATTAATTTTGTTGCTTATATTTATCAATAACTTTTTTAATTATGATGGCATCGAGTTTAAACAAACCAGGACTAAAATTTAGAAAACTTCCATTATTTCACTTGATAAAAAAGGATTCAATGATTTTAACTGTGTCGTTACACGGGACTAAGGATCTCGCGTCACACCAGTTAATAGGATTATCTAAATCTCTTATGTGTATGAATAATGCATTCGAAATTTGTCCAGTTCTCACAGAATATTGGTGTTATTTGATTCGTTGTGAAAGTGATTTTCCAGTCTGTCTGTATTATATCTTATCACACTGCAGCCAGAAACATCTTTAAGAGAATTTTTAAAATTAAACTCTTGACATTAGGATGACTGAAAACAACGTTATGCTGTAAAGCATTAAAATTCTTAGAATTTCTCAAAACTTTTCATCATATGGTAATTTTTGAGAATATTATACTTACTAAATTCAAATTTTTATTCGTTTAATAAAATGTTTTCCAAGTTCTATTCCACGCTACATCTGCAATGCAATGTCAAAAAGTATATAATTTCAGCATCAATAAACTGCGGGCTACAGAGAAGAAGAGCCCTTAGGAACATCTCAGAAAAACATAAATCAACATTTTGATGGTGATTGGAATAATAATGATCAAAAGAGGCAATGTTAGTTGATTTTTGATAGACTGAAATGGTGTCCTTTCTATAATGTCAATGGACTGTTACATCAAGACCATTCAAATTGCAATTTCTTTCATCCTCTACGGTAAATTTTATGGAATGGACTATCCTGGAGATTTTCGTGAACTGGACAAACACAGAAAATATCACCCACATACCTAACCCATATAACTTTTTGGGACAAAATTCTTGTTGAGATTTTTTGTCTCAAAAAATTACATGTAAATATTGCTAAGGACAGGAGATAAGGGATTACCCATAGCTATGCCGAACTTTTGAACCAAAAATTTATTATTAAAACAAATTATACTATCTTTTATACACAACCGTATAAGATTAGCCAGGTTTGTACAGTTAGAGGAATATCATAACTTTCTAATTCTTCCTCCAAAAATTCTTAGAAATATTTCCTACCAAAGGTGTAAGAATTTTTGCAAGACATTTAGATAAATTGTAAGAAACTGAGCCTACTGAAGTAATGATTGGTCTAATAGGGCTACTGATTTTATGTGTCTTACCTAAGCATAAAGATATGGTAGGGAGGAGCATTAAGATATGAACTGTTTAATTAAATGGTCAGAGCCCTTTTAAAAGGATTTAATTTGTTTTCTACAAAGAGAGCACACTGTCTGTGTAGGTCAGACCTCAGTTTCGTATAAGATTCACTGTCACTTAATAAAGCCATTATTTTATTTACATAATCACTTTTATTCATTATTACCACTGCATAAGACTTATCTGCCTTTGTTACTCGCAATGTTCCATTTTTTTTACGGTTTTTATAGGCCTGAAGAATTCTTACAGGGACATTAGGGGAAGAAGGCTTGGCCATAGCACCATACACAGTACCTTTCCAAACAGTGATATTCTCAGGACATAAATTATGACTAAATATTTCTAAAAAAAGACCAAAGATTTTGAAATATCGACATAGTCCAGGTTACCGTCAGAAACATCAAAGCTTAATCCATATGCCAAAGGCGCTGTCAAAGCACTATCCACCATGAAGTCCACGTTAGTACAGTCACTTTAAGCAATAAGGTTCTTCAGCTTGAATTGAAGCTTCCTTTCAAGATGGCTGCAACATTCCCGTAGCTATAATTCAGCATCCGTTCCATCCACTCCAAAGGAACAGTCTGATTAAAGCGCTTGGTACTGATCTTCTGCCTGTCATTTTCCCGTGCTATTCGCGTACGTGTGTGTATGTGTGTGTATATATATATATATATATATATATATATATATATATATATTATATATATATATATATACCATCACTCTATATTTCATGTATATATACATACCTACCTCCAGACCAACTCCTTCGAGGGAAAGTGACACACACACACACACACACACACACACACATATATATATATATATATATATATATATATATATATATATATATACACACGTTTATATGTATATGTATGTTGCGTACAAGCAGACCGAGAGAGTAAAATATACCTCGTTGTCGCCAAGCCTGAGGACCGAGACTAAGGGCGTAAGAGGCTCCAATACCATTAAAGGGGGACCAAGATGGTAATTTAATTGTGGCCCCGTTGGATGATTCTTAAATGTCGCCATGGATGTTTTAACACAAAAGATGGAGAGCACCTACCCGCGCTTGACTCCTTTAGGCCTACTACACAACCCGAAATGAATTACTTTCCCCCAAAGAAGCCGATAATGGTATCACCGCCCTGCTGATGGAATGACAAAATGTACTTCCAAGTGATTAATAGTTCAGATAACCCACAAAAAGGCACATCGTATAGTTACAAGGCAGTTACAAAGCAGTCACCAAGGCTTCTCTGAATTTTCTTATGGATTTTTTTCCTATATAAGTGCATATGGTTTCTTTAAACATTTATAATTACTAGGAATTTAGATTACAATACAGTATTATTAAGGAACCACGGTCCATCTATCCGAAGAAGTTCCGAAATAAGAACGTAGACTACAAAGAATCTAATTTAAAAAGGCAAAAACAAGCCTTACTGTTTGCCTGTCATTTTCCACCAGGCCTAGACAATCACTAAAATGAACACAAAAGGACAGTGAGGTACTATGCGCTTGTAAGTCCCAAAAGAGAGAGGGAGAGAGAAGTGGGAGGGGTGGAGATGGAAATATCCCAAAGTTTTTGTTTGAAAAGGAAAATATTCAGGATCCTTCCAAATCACATGTAAAAAATGTAATAATAATTAAGGATTCATGAATACAATATATATATAAAACAATACCCTCAAGAGAAACGATTTAACTTTTCAAATTACTATTAAAGAAAGAGAGACTAGCATTGGTCGGCTTCTTTCCTCTTTATGATATCGTCATGGGTACACCAAGTTAGCCCGATCACATCAAGAACCACCACATTCAAACCTGCTGACATCATTATGATTTGGTGGTTTCCACTTACTATCTGTCCAGCTAGTAAAACATAATACGGCGAAAAAGTAGACGTCATAACGTCTCACTCAATATTCCTTCTATATCATGGTACGAAAAATAACAATATTATATTCTTTTAAATGTCGATCGATTCCCATTCACAAAACCTACAGAAATGTGAGCGAAGTCTCTTTCCGACCGCAAGCATACCTTAGACTTGTTACAACCTGTAAATACTTAAGAACTCGAAATGCAGAAGACACTGCACGCGCCCGAGTACAAATTGACAACAGGCTGTGCATAATCCCACAAGGGCAGCGAATTCGCGTTCCCCCTTCTCTCTCTCTCTCTCTCTCTCTCTCTCTCTCTCTTCACCCGTAATTACGGTACTATTGTGATGTCATTTCCGCCTCTGCCGTCGCTAAGCTGAACCTAATATCAATGGAGGGATATCAGATACCTTCCCTTTGGGGAGAGAGAGAGAGAGAGAGACAGGGAGAGACAGAGATGGAAATCCAAGAGGGTAGGAAGGCACGGGGGAAGCAGAGACAATGATGACAATAACCAATAAAAGTATAAAAGTTTCAGGCGGAGTTTTGTATTTGGTTTCGAACTGCAGTCGATCCCAAAACAATCCTCTGATGAAGAAAGAAAACGTTTCATAAAGAATTCACCTAAGCTCACAACAAAACAAACTAACATCAAATTAACTCGACAATTAAGTTTTAACTGTTGGCTTGTAAACAGAAACATAACAGCTTTGGCTATAGTGTAATAGCTACAAACAAATGGCATTCACATCGAATTAGCCAAATAAAGAACAACGTAACCATTATCAGCTGCAAAAGCACAAAAGCCCCGAACGAGTTCGGCTCATTAACCGCCATAGTGTCCTCGTTATCAGGAATTACAGGCCCGTACTTCATGCAGTATATGAAAGTAACTGTCTACTAACAGGCGCTAAATTTCCGTTTATTGAGCCGGCAGCAGTTACCATTGCTTAACTCCATCTATTAGGAAAAGACCAATTAGGCTGGGGGAGATTAAGATTAATATTACAATCTTATTCACTGGTGCTCGAGCTGTAACGCAAGTTTCTTGTATGAGGGGATGTTAATTCAATTAAGTAAAGCTTAATATCAAAATAAAACGGCAGATGCTTATAAACGAGCATATATATATATATATATATATATAATATATATATATATATATATATATATATATAAATTATAATATATACATAATATATATAATATAAATATATATATATATATATATATATATATATATATGTGTGTGTGTGTGTGTGTGTGTGTGTACATATTATATATATATATATATATTATATATATATATATATATATATATATATATATATATATATATATAAGACGGCGGAGATTCTATTGGTAGAAAACATCTGCTGTAGTTCGGCCTGTAATTCGGTTTATTTATATATATATATATATATATATATATATATATATATATAATATATATATATATATATATATATATATATATATATATATATATATATGTTGCATCTGAAAGACAAATAGAATAAACAATGTGAGTCCAAGAAGTTAAAATAATTAAACTTCTAACTAAATTACCGTCTAGAGAACTGAAGGACAGCAACATCAAATGTATCATTTATCTTTATTGAGCGGTGTATTTTCTCATACTATGACTTTGACACGAAAGTTCTCTTGGATATAGTCTGATAGGATACATTCAATTGCCTAGCCCCAGTGGAAAGGATATATTGGCAAGATGTCACAAGAGGAGTTACTGATAGCTTAGTGCAATAAAATAGGAAAAAAATGTTCTTTTGCTATGATCATTGAAAGTTTATTTATTATTTTTCAGTACGGAGATGTCAATCGTGAAGTTTCAGTTCTAGAATAAAGACGAAATAATGCAGTGGAAGCACTGGAGTACTGATATTCTGTTAAGTCTGTTATAAATGCCCTCTTGATTTGTGTTGTTTTTCTATAGGTAAAATATAGAAACAATGTTTGATTATATGAAGGATATACAGAAACCTCGCAAAACTGGCTAACACCGATTATTTCCTTCAGTGTTACACATTTCTTTATATTAGCAAAGCGTCCATATGTTCCTGTTCTTCAAATTTCTCATTTAAAAGGAACAAAATGTGCTGGTACCAGGGATTTCAAAATACAACAACAAAGTAGGCATGACTTCAACAAATGTTTTTCATTTTATCTCCCTCCAAAAATTTCCATGTGAAGCTTTTCGCGTTAGAATGAATGGATTTTCCAATTAAATGACATTTTGGTCCCTTATACAACAATCATTACACGGTTAAATTTATAGCTTTGAAATATTGAAATCACAGGGATGAACATCCATTTTTTCATTAGAGAAATATATATGCATTATTTCAACATAGGCTCGCAATCATTTGTGAAAACTCGCAAACTATTTGTCATGGCTGACCCCTTCTTCAATTTTGAAAGTATGCATTTTACCGAGTTTCTATCAACAAATGACATTTAAACTCATCGTTTCTGCAATTATCATTTAATGGCATTTATACTTCATCAGTGTATATTAATCTATGTTATTATAGTTTATACTTTTGATATCATGACGATATTTAAAAATTAATTGCTTATGCTTTCTACTCATAGAGAGAGAGAGAGAGAGAGAGAGAGAGAGAGAGAGAGAGAGAGAAAATGGCGCCTGGAGCGGTTAATGAAAGACGATCCTTCTTGCGAATGGCGAGATTTTTCTTATGGCAACTGACATTCGGTAAGACCTTGGGGCCATATCTCCAGAGGTAGGATCCCTCTTCCTATAACTCATATCCTGAAGAATTAGGCGAGACAGGAGAGGGAAGGGGAAGGCTAACAGGGAAGGAGGGGGGTCGTGACGTCATTTCCTGCCCCGGGGTTGTAGCCAGGGAGCCTTTGAAGTTCCCCGTCAAAGTCAATTTTCGATGGAAATGACTTTGATATTGAAACTGAGTTAAAGAACTACGAAAGAGTGTCTATTATGGTTGATCAAACACGTGATGTGGCACACGAGGGGAGATGAGGGGAAGAAGGGGATACGGATGCAGATATTTATTTGAGGCCTAAAGGAAACCAAAGTCTCCCCGATCAGCTGTGAGTCAAAATAAAATTTCTCAATAATGACAATAAAAAACAATGAAAACTTAAGTCATTTCGCAAGCGGGTTGGCTTACGCACGTACCACTAACCGTATGCAGAATCGGTTTACATGTTTTCTTCAGTTTTCTCTCTCTACACATTTCCCTTTCAATTTTTCTTTCCAGATTTTATCCCCTCATTTGTCACCCCAACCCCTCCTATCTCATTTCCCATCATACTCCATTTCCCTCTTCTCCCCTTGTCAGCCCTCTCTCTCTCTCTCTCTCTCTCTCTCTCTCTCTCTCTCTCCTCTCAAAACACTGTGTATCAGGCAGCTCGAATGCAATCATGTTGCTGAATAAGTTTTAAAAAATAATTATAAATTGTTATAGCAAAACCAAGTAAATAAAAAAATCATTCTTACTCTGAAATTACTATCGTCAACGAACACGAGAGAGAGCGAGAAAGACAATATTTTTTAATGTGGGAACATTCACGCGTGCCATTTATACACACATACATGGGTAAGTTCTTCTAGGTAACTGCGTCTTTTATTTTTTTTATTTTAATAAGATATCTACTATGCGCTACAATTAACAGCTATAACTCAGTATTACATATTCACATCAGGTTGAGCTTTCAGAACAAATATGCAATGCACAAGAAGCCCTGTATTTTGGGTAATACCTTTAACATTGATTTTATAGTTAGGCTTTGGAGTGCAAATGGGTTTGGCAGTATATATACCAAAATTTATATAACGATCATAATTAACCGCGCTAGCAATAGTGCAAGAATTAAATGAACTGCTGAACACCTTGCAAGGAGGCTTCACTTTTAGTCAGTAAGCAGATAATTTGCATCACTACTATTGCTAAGCTCGGGCCGAAAGAATGCTAAAAATACGAAATAATACTGCACCATCACCAACAGTAGGAAACTTAAATATTGATATTGATTTATACACATATAATCAAAACTGTATAACTCTCGGCACGAAAGTACGTGGAATCATTTTAGGCCACTCAAAAAGTAGAGAAAAGGATCTAGGTCTTAACCATAAAAAAATGGCATTCTTAAGCAATAACTGTACAAATTTATACTAGTAAGAGCAACTCGATTCGTTTTTAAGCAGGTATGTAAATTAATTAATAATGGAGTAATGCAGAGCCCATATATGAATATCTTTCAGAACAAAAGGTATGAATGGTGAGTCGAAACCAAGCATCATCAAATATTCGCAATCATTGAGCACAGTGCACCAATGTACAATGAATCTTAGAGTTGGGGTATGACATGAGAGCGTCTACCCACTTACCTCTTGGTTTTAGATTGTTCACAGCTCAGATCCTAAATTCTTTTAAAGCTAAAAGCATTGGAAGAGATGGAAAATCTACATCAAAACTATACTTTATCTACATATTCAAGTACTTGAGTTTAAGACTGACAATCATATCAATAACATACCATACAAACAGTAAATGGTATGTAGGAAGTAAGCCAGAGCAACAGTGCAAAATGGTGAGCCGGGTTACTAAGAGTCAAGTGGGTCTCGTCAAATCCCAAATTTCATTCCAAATGAAGTGCTCTATATAAACAAATTTCGTTGTAAACGGAGATTAATTTATTAATAAAAAAAAAAAAAACAATGCCTTTGAAAAACAGACAATCGGGTACATGATCACGAAACACGCCACTAGTATAAACAGTACAGTCACAATCTGTCAATTTACAGATTTTTAACTGTGACACAGATGATGTATATAGCATTCAACGGCTCACTCGCAACTAAACTAGAAAACTAGGTTAGAAAGCTTATGTAGTTCATCTTTCATTTACCTAAAACTCTCTAAACTATGAACTCCATTAATTCACTTACAGGAATGAAACACTCTAGGATAAAAAGCATCCTGTGATAGCTTGGTCTAATTCGTGCAAAGGCCATATATCTTTTTAATCATCAGTAATAGCCGTGGATATGGCACGTTTGCAAAAGCCTAATTTCACACTCCCAAAATTCTGGCAGTACTCATAACCGTTCATGAAATGTTTCATGTGTACATCTGCATAATTTTCTTGCATGCCTGCAACCGATTCTACAGAAGTGAGCTTTAATTTAATGTGCTGTGAAATACGTGAAAACGTATTTTTGTTGCCGGTGAAAACGGCGAGTCGAGGATATACGTAGGTACTTTAAGAACAAGAAAAGGATGTACTGGAATAGCACCTAAGACATAATCGGGCGATTTAGAAACACCGAAGAGGGAAGTTCGAAGAAACTCATAATACAGGAAGGAAACAGAAGTCTACAAAAATAAGAAAACTTGCCTGGGAAAAGTGAATGGCGAGGAAAAACGGTTATAATTGTATAGATGTAAGCTGAATGGGTAAGAAGTAATTTCCATATACATAAACGATGGTCAGAAAAATTTAAAATAAAAATAAATTGAGAAATATGTGCACAGCAATACACATTCGTAAGGCTGAGTTTAGATATGCTGCACAAATTTCAACTGGACACATTCTCTCTCTCTCTCTCCTCACCAGCTCTCCTTCCAAATCGCCCCCTCTTCTCTCAATCCTCTCTTATCTCTCTCTTTCTCTCTCTCACACACACACACGCACATACATATATACACATAACACTAAACAGGAACCAGAGAATGATAAAAACTGAAAAAAAGTCGAAGATAAAGGCGAAAATATCACAAGGGGAGAAGAAAGTCATGGGGAAAAGAAACAAGTAAAAATTGTGTCGAAGTTTCCTTGGCGCAATCGAGTTTCCTGTCCGTAGGTGGCCTCATCCACAGCCAATAAAACTGTTAGCCGCGGCCTATGAAACTCAGTCACGGTCCGGTAGTGGCCTATGTTGTTGGTACCTATAGCTCTGCCAGAAGTACAGTTATGGCTAACTTTAACCTTGAATAAAAAAAAAAAAAAAAAAAAAAAACTATTCAAGCTAGAGGGTTGCAATTTGGTATGTTAGATGATTGGAGGGTGGATGATCAACATACAAAATTGCAGCCCTCTAGCATCAGCAGTTTTTCAATACCTTAGGGCGAACGGACAGGCAAAGCCGACACAATAGTTTTCTTTTACAGAAAACTATAAAAACTACGAAGAAAGAGACGAAGCTTTCATACAAAAGAAAGGAAAGCAATGAAGAAGAAGAATACTAATTTTAATGAAATAGGATGGAACTGCAATGAAGAAAATGACGAATCTTTAATAAAAAGGTAAGGAAATAGATTTTTTAAAAATCAGGAGTTTTCATAAAAGAGGAAGAATTCTTGACGAGAAATAGAAAGCTTTCACGAAGAGAAAGACAATAATGCTAAAATGAGGAAGCTTTCATGGAGACGGAAAGGATAAAAACGAGAGAGCAACATGAAATCTATGTGGAAGAGAAGGAACTTTCATTACAGAGGAAGGGAAGCAATTCAAAACAAGGGAGCCTCCACCAAAGAGGAATGAAAATAATGCGGAAAGAGAAGAACAAATGCGCCGCACCAGAAATTTTTCAGAGGGGAAATATTCTTTCATGACTTCCATTTTCATTCCAACAAACTAGAAAGTCTGACCGAGCCAACCACTCCACATATGAAGGAGACCTAATGAACCTTAGTCGCTATTCAGTCTCTCCACAAATGGAGGCAATGCAAATATTGCGAAAGATCCCCATGACACAGTGCTGAATTTACTTTGCGATAAGCTTCAATATTTATTGTTCTACCGACCAAAGAAAGAGTACAATTTAACTAATATTTTTAAACGAAAGACAAGACATCTTTTCCACTTCAGATCAATCGTTTCATCTATGTTCTCACAGGCTTTCTTTCGGACAATTCTTATTGAAAACCGGAGCACATATGGCATTTATTGTTTCATGAAACTTATCCAATTTCCTTTATTTCTTGACGATAAGAAGAGAAGAGGTGTAAGAAATCAGAGAAGAGTTGTCTAGAAACAACAAATGCCACATGAACATCAGCAATAAGTATTATTTCTCTCTCTCTCATACTATGTATATATATATCTATATATATACATATATATACATACAATATTATATATATATATGTGTGTGTGTGTGTGTGTGTGTGTGTGTGTGTGTGTGTGTGTGTGTGTGTGTATGTGCTTGCAGTCGGATAATAATGATTTTTATATGTTCCTCGTAAATCTTACTTTTCCTTATTTTTTATTGCTTTCCAATTTTCTCTTTGTTTACTACGAAGGAAACAACAAAAAACGACCCTATTATTGGGGTCTTTCGGAAGGAGACGGCTCTTGTCAACACCGCTCAAAGATATCTGAAGAAAATAATGAGGCTATTCCCGAGAGTTCGGTCGATGATTGCAAGCCAATGAGAGAGAGAGAGAGAGAGAGAGAGAGAGAGAGAGAGAGAGAGAGAGAGAGAGAGAGGGTGACAACAACAGCAGAATAATAATTGTTGTTTTTTCTAATATAAATGTGGAAGTAAATTAGTCCTCAAAGTTTCTGCTAACTTAAATAAAATAGCTTTATTAGACATCGACCGAAATAACTATATATTGAAATAAATCGTCAAACACTATTCCCCTATATATATTATATATATATATATATATATATATATATATATATATATATATATGTGTGTGGTGTGGTTGTGTGTGTGTAGTGTGTTATGTGTTTTGTGTGTGAATGAGTTTATAATATATATATATATATATATATATAATATAATATATATAATATATATAATATATATATATATAATATACGTACACACACACACATATATATATATATATAGATATATATATATATATATATAGATATAATTATATATATATATATATATATATATATATATATATTCATCTCAAAAATGAGTCGAAACCCTATATTTCAAACGAACTTGAAAACTCTTCGGCGTCCCCATTCGCCGTATATTAAAACTGTCAAAACATTTTGAAATCGGAGTAAAAATTGTGTCACCAACTGTCAAAAGATTCCGCCCCATAAACTCGAAGTATTGGAATATGAGGCCACGAATCTCGTGGGATCGACATTTCAAGTAAAGTTACGGGGCCAACAAAAAGCGCAGAGTCGGATTCGGAGATAAAAAAAACGGAATCGAACATTCACATCTTTTTATATACTAATGGGACATTCGCAACTTGTTTTCAGCTCCAAAAAAGACCTTATCCTTAGGCAGTCAAAAACTCAATTTCAAATATAATTTTGATTACATCCCTAGATATTTACTGTTAAATGCTAAATGCTATCAATCTATGCAAATGTCTTATTCTCTATTCTTAGGTAGTTCTATCACGCAATCTTAAATATAATTTCAACTTAATTCGTATACACTTACTATTGAATGATAATGCTCTTTTGCCATGAAAATTTGGTAGCTGTTTCATCCAACCAGAGACAACCTTCAAGGACCGTTTCTTTGTTACATCTACAAAATCTGTAAAATCGAGATGGGAAACCAAACTCTAATTAATTTGTAACAATTTAATGTGAACTCTTGTCTTCGGATCTCGTCAATAGGAATGATGCATAGTAAGACTGTGAAGGGTTTTTCGGCGGATTACAATACGAGGACATAAATGTACTGCCTAATGCTGTTAAGATACACTCGGAGTAATCCGTTTATCGTTGTGAACCACAAAAACTCTCACAAAAATCTGTGACCTGATTGTCATATGATGGCTACAGTTCTTTTCAATTTCTTTCGCTGAACTCTAAGAACTCTTTAAATGACCAAATGCAAATATATGCCTGCATTTGAAACTGAAACACCCACTGCGCGACTTCAACTAATCAACGAGCCTACCAAGTACAATCAGACAGGCCACAGGAGAAGGCAACGGGGATGGAGTGTCCAGGTGAAAAACTGCTTGACTGTAGCTCACAAGGGCTATGAGATGGGAGACAGTTCAGAAAGTGAGAACCAAGGAGAGCAGTGTAAAAATCTCTTGTTAATTAAGAAAGAAAAGTAACAGCAAGATAAATGGAGGGCTCATAGCAACAAAAGAGCATGAAGTATCACAGCTACCTACCTTCCACAACCACAAAATTCGAAAAAGGGAGAGCGAGGGCAAAAAGGGAGCCAGTCTGAGTGTGTTTGAGATGGAGTAGTAATAGAGAATCGTTAATTCGTAAGAATGAACATTTCGTCTTTAATGGCCGGGAGTCATAACAGCCATTTCTGACAATTTCAGAATGATTTCAGTTTAAAGTAATGGTGAAGGGGCCACAGAGAGTGGGGAGTGGTGCTATCTAAGCATGTTCGTTACAAAGTCTCCAAAAACACATTTCTAAAGTCTTCAGAATCCAATAGGGAAAAAGAGGGTAACATTATATCAACCTATTATTAGCTTTCTAATGACTTGGCTGATACCTTCGAAGGAGGAAAGGCATCATTAATTTATTTCAATTCACGTGAAGTTTAACAGAGTAATTATTTCGCCGTGCGCATTATATACTTATAAAACATTATCAGTGGAGGCCAGTAAATATTACTTCAATTGCGACATAATTTTCTAATTTTATCTAATTTGAATATTGCAACAAGTTGCTCTTTTTACGAAAGAAACGAAAAAAGTAAAGAAATAAAAAAAATTCAGATCTCATTCTTTGCAATATCGACTTACAGGTTTGGACATCGGCTGCCTAATATGCCAAATTGTCTTGTAAGAGACATCGCCAAGGCTCTGTTAACACTGTTCGGTTATTGCAGTGTTACTTCTTATAAAATTGTAATCAAATTCCTAACCCATTATATACACAATTTACAACTCTATTTCATGCAAAATTACTGCAGATTCTTTAGCTACGTGGAATAGAAAGTACGCAGTCTGTGTTTCCCTATGATTTCCTTCTAGTCTCTTGAATGTCTTATGCCAGTCAAGTCTCGAATTTCCTATTCTAATCTATATCCATTAAGGAGCCCATTTAAGAAATCATATGAGAGGCGACGTTAGTGAAATGGCAAATCTTACCTCCTCTGCATTATTATTTGTTCTGCTATGCAATTAACATAATATTTGAATATAACCATATTACCCTTTAATATCTGGCTGCGAATCTTATAATGGAATAAGAACATTTACAGGATATAGCAATCATTTACACAAAACAATTTACAACAATATATTCAACGACTGCAATAAGTGAAACATCTTTTATCACTACAAATCTTCTCTCTAGGGTCTATATAGTATACTTAACGATATAATTTCCTCGCCTTTTAAACCAGTCCAACCGGAGACTGCAGATTTACTATCGCATTTCGTGAAAATTGCCACATTAACCCCGTGAAATAACGTCAGATATAATCACAGGTTGGTGCGTACAGAAATAACTTCTAAAGAGACGTATGAGCGCTCAACATATTTTACTAAGACTTTTTCGGAATGTATCTGGCATATGACAAGTATAATCTTGCTAGAGAACTGGCCATGTAATTAGTTTTAAAATCAAAGGAGTTTTGTAATATCTGAAAGAATTAATCTAATCTTAATTAGAACATCAATAATATTTCGTATACTTGTTAATGTAATGCATAAAATTACACACACACACACACACACACACATACATACATACATATATATATATATATATATATATAAATAAAGGCAAAAACCTTTATTTATACATATCATCATGTTTTATATACTTCGTGATCAAGTTATACCACACACACACACACACACACACACACACTATATATATATAATATATATATATATATATATATATATATATATACACAGACACACATATATATATATATATATATATATATATATATATATATATATATATATATATCTGCAAATTTCGTTTAATATCGAATTCTCCATATCCTGGGAATAATTACACCCAAAAGGAATTTTAACCGATTAGTTAAAATTCCTTACTCCAATACCCTTCAATATGCATGAAAACGAGCTCTCAAATTTTTTTTGAGATGTAAGAATGTGAGCTACAGTACAGGCTGTCTTTAGAGGTGACGTCTTCATTTACTCTGAGTTTATCTCCCCTTGCCCTTCCCTCCTTCAGCATCCTAATTAGCACGAAGTTTGCCGCCAGGTTAACTAATTTCACATTAAGTCCTTTACGTATCGTAATTCCACATAGAATCATGTAACATTTTAAGCACCAGGAGGAAAACACCTGGTAACAAGCTTAAAGACAGAATTCGTTGTAATATTAACAATGTCTATTTTTGGTCTACTAGGTAAAACATACGACGAATTAGCAAGGAGTCGCTGTTAATTCAAAACCGTCTCTATTGCCTCACGCGCCACAAATAAAGACAACATTCTTGTTAAATTAACGGAGTCTTTATTCCATTCTCTCCTCTATTCTCGGCCCCCGTCCAGCAACCACAACTTGCGCTGCTCCCCTCCGTTCTCCCAAAGACAAGTCGTCTCCGTGTGTCACCTCAAGACGAAGTTAATCTGAAACCCAGCCTCAAGGTGCGTGAGTCATCTGATCTTCCTTACACGCCACGACCATCACCTTATTATCGTACCTGATTTTGCCAATATTCTCTCCGTTCCTTCGCTAGGTAGTTCCTCGGAACGCGGAGGAGGATTACGGAGAGAACTAAATTTGTTTATCCCAGGGGATCGGATTTCGAGCACTGCAGATGTGTCGGATTTCGCGTATTCATTTTGTCATGTACTCAGAATAGTTTGAAAATCAGAAATACTAAGTCTAATTTCCTTTTAAGTCACATAACTTGTGACATCTCAAGGATTCAGACAGAAAGTTTCCAAAAAGTGTAAAACCTCAATAATGTGAAGTAAAGGTAAATCATTATTTATATGAATTACTATGTCAACAATATATATATATATATAATATATATATATATATTACTATAATATATATCATATATATATATATATATATATGTTTAACGGCAATAACCTATCTCCTTCAGAGTATATTCCCCCTCTGCAAGCGATTTCTTAGCAAAAATTAAAACAATGTAGACACAAAAGGTTCAAAGATATAGAACAAAAAAAATAAAAAATAAAAACATGAAGAGTCTATCATCATAACCTTCGGATAGCACTAGGAAGCTGATGATGTGTGTAATAGGACGGGTCCGTCAAGCCTAATCAAAACATGTCACCCACATAATTACAGACTCTGTAGACAGATGGCGTTATTCCAACATCCGCGAATCTAGCCACACTTCATGTTCATTTTTGTTAGATCCCCCAAACAACCTAAATATCTCAATAAGAGAAAGACAGCTTCAACATTTAACATGTTTGATGAGTAGTAATAAAAAAAAATATTTACAATATCAAAATTCCATTTACTAACTAACGACAAAATTAAAATATTAAAATGACATTATAATGTCTAAAATTAGGAAAACCACCAAATTATATATATATAGTATGACATAGTATATACTCTCTCTATATATATATATATATATATATATATATATATATATATATGTATATATATATAATAGTATATATATATATATATATACATATATTATATATATAATAATAATATATATATAACAGTCTTCATTTATGATATTTAGAAATGTTGATTCTGCCACTCTTTACTGATATGAACTTACAATTAAAGTTATTTCTTATATAAACTTATAACTAATGTTATTTCTAGTTATTTCCTAAACCATGAGTTTCTCACCAGATCACTGATAGTCTGACTCACCCTCCCCTCTTCTTCTAAACGAAAGATATGAAAGAAAATGTAATAAGCTTCACCCCTCCTATGGTAATAACGCCACAATCAACCAAACAACGACATTACGGTGTGCTCAGCCATTCTCTCTCTCTCTCTCTTATATATATATATATTATATATATATATATATATATGTATATATATATATATATATATATATATATATATATATATATAATATATATATATATACATTGGTTTTGTCACTAAATCAGACATGACTTCTTTGCATCCTTGACAATTAATCCAAAATTATTCCCTAAACATCAAATTCACTTTATCTGCGGAATAACTTAAACCCAAAGAAAATTACAAAAGATGAGTGCATCTTCTCAATTCGAACCTATACCTTTTGGGCTTGTCACAGGTGTCAACAGTTGACTTGTTCACTGAACTTTCAAGATACAAACATATATATATATATATATATATATATATATATATATATATATATATATATATATATATATATATATATTATATATATATATATATATATATATATTGACTCTTTTCATTACAGGATATGACAGGATATCATTGATCATGTGACTAGGATCAGACTGTATAAATTTTACAATTGTAAGTAACTTTAAGTAAAAGATTTCAATTCCAAAAATTATGCAAAGTTATGCTACTGGTTATGACGAAACGAAATTATGAGTTTCTCTGCCTTCTATATGCGTACTAAAAATTCATGGAGACCGCTCACATACATTAACATTCACTAACTCTGAAGAGTCATTTCACGGTTTGTTACTTTACGATGTACACCAGCACCACAGGTGAAAGTGGAAAAGCGCTGATATCCAAAATGCTACATATAAACAGACGTGATGGAACTACCTTCGTAATGAGGGGAGAATATACAGAAAATTTCAGTTCTACTTTCTGGCTAAAAGGTGCTGGCGTGGATGCTGAGCATAGCATATCTTATTCTGGACTAAACCTGCCGTAGCATGAAAAGGAATGTGCTAATATCAAACAATTTCACATATGAAAAGTTATAGAACTTAAGTGTAAATGAATCATGTATTGCCACCGTAAGCAGTGTGGTTGACACTTCGATAATGTCGTCTCACTGCTATGCGCACAGTAGCGTAAACGATTTCCTCTGCTGAGGAACAACGCAGAATGAAAACTGAACATACGAGAGAAATAATCAATGCTCTTCTTTCAAGGTTCCATAAAATCCCAGTGTGAGAATCCACCATATGTAAGGCCTTAAGCCGAGAGGTGGAGCGGTCAGAAAATCGGTACTTGATGCCGTTTCCACGTTTTGGATGGGTCGCAGTCACGTGTGCAGGGAAAAAGAAAACAGCCTTTTATTCGGAAAATCCAGTAAAGGTGACATGGTATGAGCGTTTTTCGTGTGTGTGTGTGTGTGTGTGTGTGTGTGTGGGGAGTTTGGTATTCTTCTTAGGTGGGCGAAATACACTAGATTTCAATTAGAATCCCGAATAAGACCTGAAATAATGAGGAGTTCCTTGGTTTTTTCTCTCAATGCCAAAAATCTGGTTTACGTTTACAAAGAACACTGTCGTCAATCAAGAACCAAACTATTATTTAACAACCCTATTACCAATCAGTAACCTAAACGCTAACCGAAAAGTAACCACAATAATGATAGCCCCAAACTCTTGTTTTTAATGAGCTTCTGGAAACATAACCATAAACGATATAACGATTAGAAAAAAATCGCAAATCCTGAGAAAAGGTAACCCAAACAGATTCAATATCCGTTGATTTTCCGACTCGAGCAGTACCATCATGAATAAGATGCCCTTTCAGACGTGTGCTCAGTCAAGTAAAGACCAATTCCAGGCAATATTAAGCAATCAGTGGCGTCTTTATCCCCGCATGGTCTTTTGGGAATAGCCATAAGACGCCTTTATGTAAGATAAATCTTCCCTCGCTTGATTCCGTCTTTTCTATATAGCAGGATCACTCGACACTGGATATTCTCGGGGGGAATGTCTCCGTCATCATTTGGAAGGACGGGCACATGAAATATAGATAATTTCCTTGGGTATTTTTAGTTTATATCATTATACAATGAAATAATCTAAATACTTTTTACGGTAAAGTCACACACTAATTTTTCTTATAGTATTAAATAAAAGAATGGATCTAAATGCTTACTGTAAGGTAACACTTCAATTTTTTGGAAGTAACATACAAAAAGGTCCAAAAGGAAGAACGGCTAGCGCGCTCTCTATCTCCCTCGTCTTTAAGGGCATCATAAGAATCAGATTTTCATATCGGGGAAACCATAAATCAACCTCACTTCACTCGCCCTCGCTCGGCTGCCCACGGGCTCGAGGCAAGACCACCTCAATAAAAGGATTCGCGTCGTCTGCAAGACAATGTTCTCAAGCAGACACGCAAGGAATGCAATCATTTACGGAAAAGGAAGCGCTCGCATAACTGACAGTAATCGAGTCGAGTACAATAAGACGGTTACGAAGGGAAATATGTCAAAAGGTCTGGGGGAGAGACAGCTATGAAGATGCATCGTTAATAGTACACACACACACACACACACACACACATACACAAGCAAATATATATATATATATATATATATATATATCTATATATATATAGATATAGATATATATATATATATATATATATATATATATATATAGATATATATATATATATAATATATATATATATATATATATTATTCCCTTTGCATCTTCTTAGCTGTCTCTCCCCCAAGGCCTTTTGACATATTTCCTTTCGTAACCATCTATATGCACTCAGTATCAAGTTCTTATCGTGAAAGTAATCATTTATAATACTTGTAAGCAGGCAAATTAAGCCACATGAAGAAAGGAATAAGATGACACATTTTAAGTTATCAATTAACAGTTAGTTAGAAGTACCTCTTTACAAAAGAATGCCAAGTTTTATGGAAAAGCTAAATAATGCGAAACAACCTTCACTCTGCCACGCATTATTTTATATTTGTAGTTCCAGTAACGTTCCAATTTACATCACAAGGAGATATGAAGTCTTTCAAATGTATATACTTGAAATTCTTTGCTAAAGAAAAGCTTTCAAAGACAGTTTCAATGAATCTGAAGAAAAGAAATAACGGGGAAAAAATTGGTCATAGAATGAATAAATAATAGGAAAAACACAAACTCACAAATAGAATTCTTCACTGAGAGGGGAACATCCTGCCTCTGTGCGTTCTTGCAATGAGCAAATGTACGTAATACGTTTTCCAAAGAAGCAAATCGCTACACCGAAATGAATCCCAAGCAGATATTCTGAGAAATTCCTGCGGTGACAGCACTCGAAAATCCTGCCAGAGTCGTTCAGCAAACCTGATGTCTCGAGAGCTTTCCAGAAGGAAGAAATTGAATGCAATATAAAGCATACCCTTGCAGTTTTTGACAAAAAAGTGCATGACGACATTTGCATACCAAATTACTTTCTTTTTTGTTGATTTTCATTTGGGACAAACGCCACTAGAAACCGTGAAATTTAGTTTCTGCATACGTAGGAAACGCCACTCAAATGTTCATTATTCCTTTTTTAATAGGTCACATTGCTAACTACATATATAGTGTATCCATAAACAGGTATACATATAATATACATACACATACTTCTGTACTAATGTTTTTGGGTATGTTCAAATGAAAAAAGGCTTCCAAAATCTCGCTTCATCTTACACAACGTCTAAGATTTGACATGATAATGTCCATGCGAATTCTCGAGTATCTAAATAAAACACAGCCCGGGGAGCCCAGAGGCCACAATTCTACCGAATGAGTCGCAAGGGTTGAATGTCACAGAAATCCAAAAGTGTTATTGTTTCTTCATACAGCTAAAACTATAATATATAAAAAAACGAGGACAATTTTATAAACATCCCTGCAATGTCTATTCTTAACAACTGCCAGATATAACCCATAATAAATGTTGCCCGTGTGTACAGTATATGAGATAGTTTTAATGGAATAATCTAACAAGCAGCCGTATGTTGTAAATAAGATCTTCTTTGTACCAAATATCAGGAAGACATGGTTATTTCTTGAAGAGGCACTGACAGTACTGGAGAAGTGTTATCAAATCCTCCTCCTGTTTGTTTTCTTAGATCCTCACAACCTTTCTTCATCGATGAACTTTTCCCAAATTCCTACAAAGTGAAAATGGAATATGAATACAAAGAGAATCTGACCCAGAATCATGACTTCACATATCCTCCGGCCAGGGCTAGAAACGGGCAATAGGTTGACTGTTCCAGTGGTCTTTGCTCCTCAAAAGAAAAGACAAACCGCTACCCATACCATATAAAAAGCAACAAAAAGTTAAAAAGACCTCCTTTCAGACCTGTAAGCGATAAGGATGGGGAAATGTAGGACGTAAAAGTATATTAGAAGTCTTGTGATTAAGTTTAAATCACAGGAAATCAAAAATTGTACCTGCCCCTCAAAAAGGAGCAGAGAATATCTACCTTGGAAATCTATTTTACAATAAACGAACTGAAAGAGAAAACCACATAAGCTCTTCTAATGAAGGATACCTTCACTAAAAAGAGACTTGAAAAGTAACGTAAATAAAAAAAAGGGAAGGTGCTTTCTATAAAAATAATAAAACATTAAAGTAGTCATAGTAATCAAAGAAAAAAAAAAGGATCGGTCTCATCTTGTATCATCACCCATTCAACCAGTCATTGCAACAACTACGTTAATAAAATGAGAAATGGAAGGTAAGTGAGGATAAAGAAAATTGCCTGGGCAAGGAGAGAGAGAAGAGAGAGAGAGAGAGAGAGAGAGAGAGAGAGAGAGGAGAGCGTGGAAGCAGGATTAAAGAAAAAATTACTAACAAAAAGAGACGTTCCACTGATAATTCAGAGTAATCGCTTGAGGGATGGCTACGCCTGAGGTCCCGTAGCTGTAATCTGACTTGGCCATTTAGATGCGAATAGGAACTTTATGATGATGGCAGTGGAGTCTCATCCTGATTGGCTGTTGGTATCTGCTGCTAGCACGACTACCGTACAGC
Source organism: Macrobrachium nipponense (assembly GCF_015104395.2). Classification (NCBI taxonomy): domain Eukaryota; kingdom Metazoa; phylum Arthropoda; class Malacostraca; order Decapoda; family Palaemonidae; genus Macrobrachium; species Macrobrachium nipponense. Next base: position 25,232,991 of record NC_061089.1, read on the forward strand.
CAAGACCGCTGATCTTCTAGTTGTTGCTGCAGACAGTCTGCGAAAATTTGAGGCAATAGACTGAAAAGAGTCTAGAATGGTGAATTATAATCTTAAAAGTCAAACACTCAAAGGAACCCAAAGACTCGTTGTCGTAATGAATTACAATAAGGTAATTCACAATTTCCGCGTATTTAATTTTGAACACAGTGCTTCAAGTTGGTCTAATTTTGTCACTGCAACCTTGATTGGTATGCTTAGCAATGATGATGCAACATGGAGCATAAAGTATATACAACGATGCAACGGAGATTATAAAGCATTGTTGTATTTTTGTTGTGAGATTTCGAAAAATCAAAGAGAATTAATCTTTCAGTTTCAGCTTCAATCAGACACGAAAAGAGCACACACACAGACAAGAAAACTCAGTGAGAGAGAGAGAGAGAGAGAGAGAGAGAGAGAGAGAGAGAGAGAGAGAGAGAGAGAGAGATCCCCAAATCAAAAAACTTTTCACGGAACCTAACAGTTCCTGTGCAATATGGTTAACGTGAGCTATCAGAACTTCGGCAGCTACTCAAAAACTAAACTCCATCATATAGGATTCATTTCGTTCCACCTTCAATATGAATCAATGAATTGCACAAAGGCGGAGCAAACTAAACAATTTTCTGATACAGTTACAACCTTGGTATTGTCATAATGAATGTTCCAATAAACCTCTTAAGAAGCTGCTGTGTACTTAAGAATTAGCATGTGTATAAGCGAAGTTCACTGCTGTCATGTTCTATGAACTATGTATCAATCTGGCAACCTGATCTATAAATTAAGAGAACTGTGGCAGGTGAAAAAATAATAATTAATGAATAAGGTTCATAAAATACAGCTAGTTTCTATGTTATTATGGAAATGTAGTTATTTTTCTTTTTGTTTTTTCTTGTAGAATTCAGATTTTCAAGGAAACTCACGACTGTTTTAACAAACGATACTCGTTAATCAAGAAAAATACTCCGAAAATCATTTTAATAACATTACAAATCCTGGACCATTACTTGAGCACAAAGAATAATACAATTCAAGACACGCATGCGACTGAATATAAACCATTTTTTAACACAGATACAAATGAACAGAGAGAGAGAGAGAGAGAGAGAGAGAAGAGAGAGAGAGAGAGAGAAGAGAGAGAGAGAGAGAGAGAGAGAGAGAGAGAGAGGGTGATAATCTAGAGTAATTGCGAGCTCCCAACTACAATGGACCCGTTCTATGACGTAACAAATCCTAAATTCCTATTCCAAATCAAGGCAACAGTATCCGACGTCATTTATGCAAAATCATTCTCAATCCCCGCATCAAATCAAAGTAAAACACATTCATTACGAAATCCAAAGTTAATGTAGGCTGCCGTTCATTGCACAAGGATACCTAAGAAAGAGAAATATCAAGGCGCGGATCACATACAATTTTGAGTTCCATCGCTTTGAATTTCCATTGTGTTTCATTACTTTTTACGTACATGGCGATCACATTACTCACGCATAAACTTCTACATTCTACTTATCGTCAAGTGTATGGGGTGGGGTTTGCTAGCCTCATATATATGATTTTTATGGCAGTTTTAAGCTGAATCGAAGTGTAATTCACACCGATATATGTATATATTGTATCACGGAAACACATCTAAACATGCGAATATAAACTTGTGCGCGGGTGTATGCACAAGTTCATGCGCATATGTCTTATATAAACGCTGTAAACTGAATCTAAATGTAATTCTTTTTAAAGAATTTCTTTTATTATCACACCAACACATTCCAACATATGCATAAAAACAATCTCGCCATTCTCTAGCGTGAAACAACCTAGCCCAGCACACCTCGAGCACTTTCAGTCGAAGACTCTGACTCCTTCGCCTCATTTAAATAGGGAACAGAAATGTTTTCTGGCCCGTTCTTGGATAAAAATGAGATAACGATCTAACCGTATTTGCATATTGGCTCCGTAGCAGCGACTTATGCTAACACCTTCCCTGATCTGGTGATATTTTGGAGGAAGCTGTAACGATGTTGGGAATTTTAACTCACCGCTAAACTGAATGATCAGGGGAAAGGGGCTGCCCTTCTGGCCGAGCGGCGATTTTTAGGTTGGAACGTAATTACATTTTTCTACAATTTCAACGCCATATAACTTTATAACTAACAGCGCACAAGAATGAGAGAGAGAGAGAGAGAGAGAGAGAGAGAGAGAGAGAGAGAGAGAGAGAGAGAGAGAGAGAAATAAAAATCTTCTCTGAAGCCTATAAAAAGGTATTCCTTAAAAAAAAACTACACATCTGGAGTCCTTTAAAACCGTTCGCACAATAAATTTACATAGAATTTCAGAATTACACAATGAAATATGTGTATACTAAACTTAACATAACCATTAACACGTGATCGCAGTTCACTTACACTGAATTTCCCACGTATACCAAAACGGTTGCTAATTAATACTAGACTTATTTCTGATATCAATAAAATCCCCAGGAAAATACAGCTGCATTGAATCTACGAAGTCTATAAAACGACCACAATAAAATGATAAGCAGAATTTCTGGGATCTGTAAAAGCGTTTGCACAATAAAGCTATTATCTATCTCTGAGCGCTTGTTGGGATCAATAAAATCGTTAAGCAATAGTAAAACTACACGGAAAATCTAAGATCTGTGATAAGGTCTGTGCAACCGAATGACAAGAGTTTCCGAGATCTATTCAAACGTGAGTGCAATCAAACAGTTAAAGTCCCTCTACCAACAGAAATGTTTGTACAAGAAGGAAAGAGTCTAACACCTGGCGAGTGACAAGTCGGGACTGTGTTTTGTTCCCCTCCTGTCAAAATGGCTCCCCTCCCCTCCTCCTTATCCATCCCTCTCTCGTAATTACAAAATGATGATTTCTCCCAGCACATTTAATTACTGGAGTTCACAGCCGACGCGCGAGTTTATTAAATGTCTGCAGGTAGGAGTGCAGCGTTCCATTGTCTTTCGGATTGTATGGATCCGTAGGGGCTTAAGTGTGAACCTTAGGTCTTTTGCTGACTGTATATATATATATATATATATCTATATATATATATAGATATATATATACATATATAATATATATATATATATATGATATATATATATATGTATATATATATATACATATATATATACATATATCATATACATATTTTATATTATATATATATATATATATATATATATATATATTATATTATATATATATATGAGAGAGCGATGGATACAAACCATTTAAAATACTTGGTGTTTTCCGATTTCTGTAAGGAAAACAATGAATTTTACGAAAGGGACTGTGGAAAAATATTCCGAATTTACATTCCAAAATGTGTGAATTAGTAAAATTGCAAAGAAAACCAAACAAATATTATCACTAACTAAATGTCTATGGAAAATATTACTAACTGAAACACATTCAAACAAGTCAGCTTGTATGAAGCAATTTCCTTTGGGGGATCCATTAATGTAATGGTATCACAGAGCATCACTTGAAAGAGAACCCTTCTTGTAATCCGCGACACATAACCCCCAAAGGCATCATCTCCTCGCCTGATGCTGAAATATGCTGAAGAAAATCCCCCAACTAATTGGCTACTTCTCGCCAACTTCCTTAGAGTCATTTACATACTAATGAAAACTCAAATAGTGTGAAGAGTGAACAAAGGCCCCAAGGTTCTCACGAATAAAGGAGGAGGGCACGGAGGGAAAACTGTAGGGGAAAACTGTGGAAGACTTAGAGGAAGGAAGATGAATATAAGAATCCTTAAGAAAGATTAGCGTGTCTCTTTTATCATGGCGGAAGTCGTAAAGATCCTGGCTTGACTTTAGATTCTACTGATGTAGCTATAGATGGATTCAACCATAACAACCAAGAATATATATATATATATATATATATATATATATATAGATATATATATATATATATATACATATATATATATATATATGTATGTATGTTATGTATGCATGCATGTATGCATGTATGTGTGTGTATGTATGTATTTATCGTTTAATAAAATCAAAATCATAGACTGTTTTAGTCGTTTCACTCTGTGCATAGCACACTTGCATAACACAACGTCATACGAAAAATAAAAAATATTCTTAAAAAAAATTAGTTTTGTCAGCAAAGACAATGAATGAGCAATTAGTCTACGAAGGCCATTTATGATTGAACAATATAAAAGTGAAATAAAATTATAAGTAAGGAAGCTTAATAAGGAATAACAGCGGAAAAGCAGAAAAACTGCCGAAAGGGTAAAAACCACAACAAAGGACGAGTGGAGTCGAAATGTGGAACGAAGTAAAAAATGTATGATATTCTGCCAGGACTCACTCAAAAAATACTTCTAACTTTCTACGTGAACGACTATGAATAAAGAGCGGCACAAAAGTAGAATGATCAAAATCAGTATTACATGAAAACAATATTGTACAGTAATCAGTTCAATAAGTTAGGAACAATACCATTTTTCCCGGTCCAACTGCGAATACTGTAAATGTATTTTGAGATTTCGGTGTTGTTGAATTTATGTTTACCTGCACTTAAAACTTATTTTATACTGACTTGCTCTTTTTATTCTGTCCTCGCTGGAAATAATGAAAATTAACAGATAAAATTAAATTCTAGGATATACTCGTGTATACCGTTTAAAACCACTTCAACATTAGCTTCGTAAATAACAAACCAACGAAATTGCATTTATTCACCAGTAAATTAAATCTAAAACCAAAAAGGGAGCTTCAATAAGCATTGTACTAAATATACAGCTAAAAAATACATAAAACGGGACAAAGATAAAATGGCAACTTTATTTAACATTTGCACTGGAATCCTGGAGAAATTACAATTACTTTCCTCGTCGTTTACCGATGAGTTAAACTGACTAAGCAAACATCATAAAATGACAGAGGCTTATTTTCATCTGGATGTGTCAAGGCAATCATTGCACATGCTTGAGCGTCACAATCATCTGACAGCCAAGTCTTAAAATTGCTACAATTACTGAAGCTACTAAAAAGTGAAGCTACTAAAAAGTGTAATTTTTTAGTGAAATAGTTTATAATTAAACTCATCTGGACATTACAGCTTGAGACCATTAATTTATGGAGAAGCTTCTGAGAACGTCCTCTGAGAATCATTTGCAAATTAATCATTCTCTTCCCATCGCCCCCCCAAAAAAAAGGTCCTTTTCTTTAAATTTATCAAATTAACAAGGAAAGTAATTTTGTGAATTAATTAACACCGTATTTGAAAATAAATATAAATACGAAAAAGCAACGATTTAACCACCAACAAGAACAACATGAAAAATAGATGAAAATATCAGAACAAGCAAATTATTTATTAAAGAAAGAAAAGCAAAGGAAAAATAATCTATGGGCCAAAAGAAAGTAAAAATATACTTTACAAGGAAATGGAGAGAAGTTACTTTGATGAAAAAAAAATGCAGTGAAAAATATTGAAAACAGTAAAAAATTTAACTGAAAATAGTATTTACTCAACCACGTATTCCCAA
>NC_061089.1:25241046-25298546 GCF_015104395.2 Macrobrachium nipponense
TTGGTTTATAAATTTATCAAACTCTTGACTGACGGACGCAAATAGTTACCGGTTACGGATATCATGTTATTGTTCACTACGTTAATTCGCATTGCTTTATGTTCGCTTCCTTCTTTGTAATTTTTTTGTTTCATGTTTTCATTGGCCCTTCATTCATTACTATGCATACTCATTTGGAATAATAATAATAATAATAATAATAATAATAATAATAATAATAATAATAATAATAATAATAATAATAATAATACTGTTAAAAAGGATGGCAGAATTAAGCGAGTTCATTTTATAAATTGTTTTTTCTATTTTCCTTACAATTCGCTTCTCAGGCTCAGCGATGTTTCTGAGTAACTGGCCAATATTCATATTGGGAATTTTCAAAAATTGTAAATGCTGAAGGTAATCTTTTATCAGAACAGGATATCAGGTTCAGGTCAAGCAGCGGTCGTCGTCAGTGCTGGTATTATTCCGTAGGCGTAGTTCAGTTCGGGCCGGGGTCGTCTTTGGTTTTAAGGGCTGGTATTGGTGCTGGTCTAGCTGGTATCACGTGACGTTTCGACCTTCTCGCAGGTCATCTTCGGACGAGTCTGTTGAAGAGACTGTAGCAAGAAAGTCTGTGGGGCGGTATTTATAGCAGCTCGGACCTAGAGTTGCATGCAACTCTAGGTCCGAGCCGCTATAAATACCGCCCCACAGACTTTCTTGCTACAGTCTCTTCAACCGACTCGTCCGAAGATGATACCTATTTCACATGTTCAATGACTACTAGATGCATCTTCCTTCTCATATGGAGCTCAGGCATCGAGGAACACCGCCAGGATTCGCCATTGTATTTCTCCTGAATGCGATGTGGAAAGCTATCTACCTATAGCCAAGGAGTACAGTGAACAGCTAAATGACTGGTTTCGGGACTCTGCAAAGGATTCATCTGTTTTAGACATAAAAGCATAGGTATTATAGGATCTTGTCTAGCTGACAGAGAAGAGAATGGGGAAGGGCCCATCCCTAGTAAAAATAAACCCCCATTTCGATCATGCTCTGTTGGCGAGGATGCCACAGGGGTAAGATCACTTGTGATCGCCAAAGGCCACATATCTATCTATCTATCTATATACTGTTACACAAGGTATAACACGAGTTTATGAAAATATTTGGGGAAATGAAAGAAAACGTCACTCTGAGAAGAAAATGTTCTATAAACATATGCATTTTAAGGCGTTGTTTGTCGGTGAGGTGAATTTTTAAAATAGCCGTTATCATTAAATGGCCATGGGGAGGGGGATGGAGCCCATCACTTCACTTGTTACTCTAAACAGCCTCAGTATTTATTACGTACGTGAAAGAATTTGAGGTTCATTATTTCAATATTTTGGGGTTCATTTTAGCTTTATCCTTCAATAATGTATAAGTTGGTTAAAAAAAATGTCAACGACAAGATACCGAGCGATGACAAAGCCGATTTCATTTAAGAGCAGTCATGTGAAACATCAAAAGATTAAGCTAAAACAATATTAGCTACTGCTATTCCTAAAATAACGATGACCTTTTATTTACAACAGACACTGGTAAATATAAGTTTGAAACTAGATTTTACGGTAGGACTTATGCGACCACAAACATACCAGCTGTATAAATAAGAAAAAATAACAGTAAACGTGATTTTTAATCTGTCAAAACAAGAAATCTTTAGGCTTCACTGAACATTTGCCTCCTGAATATTCGAGCACTACCTTACTGCTCAGGTTCAACAAAGCAGAGCTTTGTTTTCACTGAAGTCAAAGAGAAAGACGACCGTATAAATTCGTCTAGCTAAAGCATTAAAGGGACCAAATAAAAAAGAAAATTAATTTAATAAAAAAATTACGAAGAGATTGCAGTACCTAACAAGTGAAAAAGGGTATTTATAGGAGCAAAGAACAACAGAAACAAGAAAATCCCAAAGCGCTGTGGCAGATAAAAAGAGAAACGTCACTGAACCAATCAGCTCGGGGAATGTTAATTACTCTTCATCATTTCCCGGTAAACATTTCCTCTCTGCTCTTTTGAGAACGTCGAAGAAAAGGGGGGCGGGGGCCGTTCTTCTCAAAATAAAAACGTCAAAAGATTAACTAGTAAGAGAGAGAATAGAGAAGAGAGGGGCGTAAGAGAGGAGAGAGAGAGAGAGAGAGAGAGAGAGAGAGAGAGAGAGAGAGAGAGAGAGAGAGAGAGCACACTCTTCGGCAGAAGGAACGAGTAATCTAATCTTAAGTGAGGGAAAGGTCAGTAACTAGGCCAATTACATTGGATGCACCTTGCGAGGAGAAACTAAAGGAGAACAATCGTAGAAAACGCTGAATTTTCTGTGCAGGAACGGATGGCATCAGTGAAAATTACAAACACTTCAGTCAGTGGTATAGAGAACAGTATTCTTCATAGGCTGATTTAATCATTAAAACTGCAACACCTAAAAAAAAAAATCAGCCCACGGTACTGGATTAACGAAAATGTCGAAAGATATCTATCTAGGAACTGTAAAATACCGGGATCTGGCTATATATTAAAAGTATATTTAGTCAATGAATCCTCCACGGATTCTGTTACATTAATAGACAGACAAAATTTAGAAATCGTCCAAAGTCCCGCACGTATTGTTGCTAATAATTTCCATTGTTTATAAATACCAAATCTTATATCAAAACAGGAAGTTTAAACGTAAGGCCTCTGAAACAGTGGAAGGATAGAACAGGCAGTAAATAAATTCAAGAGATATGGACACTAGACATCTTGGCTGTTTCTGAATCACAGTGCAAAGGATTAAGAAAACAGAGACTGAAAGGGGATAATGTATATGTTTATTCCGGAAGAACAGATAGAAATGGTAGAGAAGGATTAGGCATGATCTTAACACCAAAAGCAAAGAGGGCACTGACCACGGAGCAGTAAATAGTAGATTCCTGGCTGCAATATTTTATAAAGTGTCATTTACAAACGAATGAACTCTCCAAAGAAATAAAAGATCAATTTTATATAAAACTACAGTATGTTATAGATGAAAAGTTATGAGACTTCTTCGTGATATGAATGCAGAAATGGTAAGCATAATGGAAACATGGAGGATGCAATCGTCAAGGAACACCTGGAATTTAGTTAAAGACTGAAAGAAGGCAAATAAAATATCGGTCAAGCTAAAAACGATTTGTAAATTAAATAAACTGAAATAGCATACGGCCATGAATTAAGATATGACATGGAATTTTATCAAAAAGATTTTGTTGATTTTTGGAATAAAGACTTAAGAAGAATATGAGAAGTTATATTAGATAGCGCGAGAAAGGATACCATAAGGAATACTGAAGATGCTCTATAAGTACATAATGAAATACATGATGGGGGGGGGGAAATGCCTTGGGCATGTCCTCTGTAGCACCAAAGGCAGTATTAGTACTTGTAGTGTCAGCTAAGGTTGTATGGAAAGCAGGAGTTGGATGAAAACTCTGAAATGGGACTCAGGCGAAATGAAAGCACAGAAACTGCAAGCATACAAGATTAGAGGAACAGAGGTCCTTTGTGTCGCACAACTTTGGAGGCAATGATGAATTATTTTTTCTTTTAATTCTGAGGAGAAAATCCTTAAATAAGCAAAGCACCTTCGGTACACTGGTTTCTTCATAAGTATGAAGTGAGGGAATCTGGTAAAAACAGAAAAATATACTGTATACATATACACACACACACATATATACATATATATATATATATATATGGAAATTTCCTGCAACATTTTACACTAAAACATAGCGGGACACACACACACACATATAATATAATATATATATATATATATATATATATATATATATATATGCGTGGGGCACGCATACACGCGCGCGTCCACACACACATATCTATCTATCTATCTATTTATCTATCTATCTATTTATCTATCTATCTATATATATATATATGTGTGTGTGTGTGTGTGTGTGTGTGTGTGTGTGTCTGTGTACTTTTCTATGTCCAATCTTTCTTTTACTTTTTTACCGCTCACTTTAGTCCTTCTAAATTTACAAAAGGAGCCAAACCTCAATATAAAAGTGAGCACAGCCAAAAATTAACTGAAAAACAAGAATCTATATCTATAATTATTATAACATGAAATTCACATAGCATTTTGGCAAAGTAAAAAATTTATGAAAAACAAGAACTCGGTATGAAAATTTTACAGAAATTTCACATTTCAGCTCTATGCTCATCTATACATTCAAGTGTGGTTTCTTTGTAAATATAGTGTGACCCTGAAAGAGTTATTAACTGAAATGCTGTTAGCCGTTAATGTTTCCTCCATGCAGACTCCAGCTAAAGAACTGAATAGAGGGCTAAAAATATTGGATATATTGCTTGAAAGTTGTAGATGCCACAAATGCATTAGCATTTAACGAATTGAGTGTGTGTGTGTGTGTGTGTGTGTGTGTGTGTAGCATATTTAAGAAATTTTGTCACTCATAACACCTGACTTTTTATACACAAATATTAAGCTAATAGCATCATTTAATATCGAATTCACCATACATGAAGAAAGACCCAAATCCGAGGAAAATTTTATTCAATACCTGCATCTGATCTCTTCTGATAGCCGAATGATCAAGTCGACTGTCTTCCACCTTATCTACACCAAAAGCCCAGCTTCGATTCCCTTTGTGTGTGTAATTTCTTCTCAAGGTACAGCAAAGTCGATATAAGTTATAATTGTGGCATAATTCTGAGAATTTATGTACAAACCTAAAATAAGCACATGGACAAAAGAGATTTCGCCAGCCAGGGATCCCACCGTCTGTTCTTCGATTCCCAAAGGTGATTTTCCTCGTAGAAAGAGACGAAAAGAAAATAAACCAGTTCTTTCCCCTATAAGTCCCCTTGAAACAATTATGGAAAGTTGATCCACCTAATTTTCGAAGTATCTGAGCTTTATTCCTCTATCTCAGCCTCTTGGTATTCCCCCAATATTTCCCCTTGCCATTTGCATATAATAGCAGCAAGCTCTCTGGCTATACCATGACCCCACAAAGCCACTCGCTAGCCCTCCTCATCCCCCCATGCCCCTCTTTTCCTCTTACCTCTTTTCCCCACCCCTTTGCCTTTCTCCTCCCCCCACCCCCCACCCCCACCCCATTTGTCTCTTTCATTTACGACCCTTAATTAAGTTTCCAGAGACCACCACGACCAGGGCGCCTCTCTCACTCCGAAAGGGGAGGAATATCCAAAATAAATCCATAATTACCCAATATCTGCCACAAGGAGAAAGGAAACAGAGATGCTCGGGGGAGGGAGGGAGTGAGGGAGGGAGGGAGTTTAGAGAAGGCATAAAAAGGAGGTCTTTGATGGAGTAAAACGGCACTTGATCTCACCACCACCACAAGAACAATCACTACCACAACTATCACTTCCATCACCACTACTATAACAGATTAATTATAAAGAAAAAGAAGGAAAAGGGACGGAAAGGTGAGACTATATCATTTTGGTCTTTTCAAGGAAACAATATGATTCCAGGAACACAGAAGCAGGAAGAGAATTCCTAACGTAGAATGGAGAAAGAGAAAAATGTAAGTGACCGGTGTAATCTTAATAGGATTTCCGATTTCTAGTTGAAAGAAATTGTTGAAAAAGTCATTTTAATTCCGTTAAAAAAAGGGGACTGTATCTGACTGGTTTAAGACTTACTAATAATAAAGTTCACCATGAATTCGTTGCATACTGCGATCTAAGAGCTCAATCGGACAAACTGGAATCTTTTGTCTTTTCATCAGTCAAAAGGTAGGTCTAAATAATAATGTCTATATGTTCAGAACGTACTCAATACCCAGATTTCCTTGAAATCATACAATTTACGTGCAGCCATTTCGAAACACTTGTGCAATTACTCTTTTTTTTATGGCACCGATCTACATCATGAGTGTAATTTCTAAACTAAACGACTTTTCTTATGTAAACGACAATTAACATAAACTATCTCAACAAAGCACCTGTTGAGTCGGGTAAATACAGGGATGGATTTCAAATCAAATCTTGACGGCACTGCCGTAATTCCCCTGCAAAGGGATTTCTCAGTATAATTATTAGAAAATAACGCTTGCTTCTTTGTAAAATAAGCCATGACACACACAGAATTGAGAGAGAGAGAGAGAGAGAGAGAGAGAGAGAGAGAGAGAGAGAGAGAGAGAGAGAGGCTTAGTCGTTGAGGAAAAAGAGAATATATTTTGAAAAGTCGCAAGCCACTGATAATCCCCATGGTTTCTCACTTAAAATTCTAAGGGTAAAGCCATGTAAAATATTTTACATCCTTATGCTGTGAGAGTGTAAAACTTCTCGTCACTGGTTTTGAAGTCGGACCCCGAAGAGGGTACCTGATCACCAACTTTGGAGTGAAGTTGCCTGGCGTCTTCACAAAGTTTGGAACAAACAAAGCAAATGCTGAGAAACCGCCATCATGATCAGAATCCTTCATCAGTATCTTCGTGGTTCTTAGCGACTTGTATCAAATAGAATCTAAATCGGGTCATAATAGTGGTGACAACAGATGCGCCAATAATTCTAACAAATATCAAAGAATGGCTTCATATGGCTTCATATTTTGAATGATACTAATATCTACGTCGAATAAAGCTTCATGAAAAACGTTTACAATTTAAAACTAATTTTCAACGATAAAAGCTTCAAAGAGAAAACTTGTATAAGACAAGATTTAATATCAAGAGTGACTTTAAATGTTCATATATACGTTCAATGTAAAAAATAATACACGATAATTAAAACTTTTTCTTTCCCCATATGCACATCTAACAAATGGAAGTTCTACATTTTTAGTATGAGCGAAAATGACAACAAGAGCAGATACAAATAAACAGAGCTAATCTCTATTAGAAAGACGAATACAGGATCGTTTACGAAAAATGTAAACAGTAAATAGTGATGAACGTTAAATAAAACCTAAATGTATGTATTTTTCAAACCTCGCCAAAGTAGTCATGGAGAAATACGATAACGTTAGCGTAAATTAACAATCCCGAGAACTTTAGATCTTCATCATATTCCTCATTCATTTTAGGAAGCCCTCCTTTCGATCCTCAGTCACAACAGACGCGAGTATTATGGCATATCTTGCTACAATTCAGCTACACAAACAACCGTGCTCACGTCAAGGCAGTGTCATTCCATACACAAGAATAGTTTCGCTAAATGACTCACGTCCTTTCCTTATATGACGATTATAAGAAAAAACTTCTATAATTATGTGGTCATCCACAGAACACAATCGAGAACGTAAATGACAAAATAATCGACTAGCCAAAAGCTCTCTCGGGTGCAGAGGGATAGTTAATGATATCTCTCTCTCTCTCTCCTCTCTCTCTCTCTCTCTCTCTCACTTCTTGCCTTGTCATCAGTTGCCTTATGAGTCTGTTCCCTTTAAGTATCTTTCACATCCAGTGTTTGCCAAGACTGCTGCAAACTCTTCCCGCCGGGTGTCTGGGAAAAGCCTGTGAATTTCATTCATCCACTGCCTACAGCTGAGGGACCCGGAAAGACCAGTATTGGCGCTATGGTTTATGCAGTTCGGGAGGAATTCAGAGATGACTGCAATCGTATTTCGGAAAAAATAACCTTTCTGGATTTTCCATCACTTGACCTAACGGCTTTTTGTCACCGAAAGTAAAGTGTTCGTATACAATGACCACGAACAAACAAAGGAGAAAAAACATGACAAACAGAAAATCAAAACGACTGTTTAACAGGCTGCACATAACACAGGAAACGACATTGTATGAAAAATTCCTAATTATATACGAAATATTTTGATAAACCTGTGGTTATCGAATAATAATGGTTGGAACCGTGTATGAAAAGCCGAAAGGAAAGTTCAGGTCAAAGGCTACCGGCGTTTGCATGCCAAGACATAAAACAGCTAAATGGTGCAGGAAAACTTATGGAAGTCATCCAATCCTTATTCGACGCTAGTCCGAGACAGCAGAGGGAAATAAACAACCACTAAAATGCCCATTAATAACCGGCAACGACAACTATAACTTGCTTGGCGTTTCTTGACGCTGCAAAAACAGGAAAGTACTGTAACAAAAATATATTTTTCAATCCGACGAAATAATCGTTGAAAATCAAAGCCTGCGTAATGGAAACCAAGATTTATGAAAATGGAAACATATCACGGACGTTACCCATTTATTTGAAATTCATTATTCACTCAGCTTTGGTTGTTTGTCCAGCTAAACTGAATCTAAATTAGATTTTGTACATACCCATTCAGAGAGAGAGAGAGAGAGAGAGAGAGAGAGAGAGAGAGAGAGAGAGGAAACCCCAACAGACAACTAACTGTGCGTGGGTCTAGGCTCTGCTACTCTTTAATGACCATAATAAAAGGGTCCAATCAAAAGAGAAAGCATCAGTGGAGGTTCTGCCACATGTAGGAACTCTTGTCATAAAGATAATGGACTCACAACTTCCAGTCAGGCAAAACAACTTTTCCATGGCGTATCGACAAGTTGCAGTGGTATAAAAAGTTCGCGTACAGAAATTTACTGTATAGTAGGATACGCTCTAGGTATAAAATGCACAAAACAATTCAAGAGAAGAATAAACTAAATAATTTCACTAGATGGTGCGCGATCCCCTAACGTCTAGTAGGAGATTCCTCTTATGACACGTAATCAATATCCTAATGGCAATTATAGTCTTAGATGTCATTATCTTCATAACGAAACCACTGATCTCAAAATTGCATCAGATTCATGTATGTATGTGTGTGTGTATATATATATAATATATTATAATATATATATAATATATATATATATATATATATATATATAATATATATAGATATTATATATATTATATAAACCACTGATCTCAAAATTGCATCAGTGTTTCATGTATGCATATGTATATATATATATATATATATATATATATATATATATATATATATATTATTATATATATACACACACACACACACACACACACACACACATATATATATATATATATATATATATATATATATATATATATATATATATATATATGTATATATATATATATAAAATTTACAAAACTTCATAGTTTTAATTTGGCTGTAATATTACAATTATGAGAACCCAGTGTAAACTGTACTCCGAAATATTTAAACATCCTGCATAAATACTTTCCAGAACAAATAACCAGACATGTATACAGAGACCATCTGCATTATATACTATGAAAAATAATGCCTTATTAAACTGAACTTCGCGGTTCTAAGAATTTATATCAAACGTACGTCGTTTGCAGAATGTCAAGGCCAGTAACAAAGAATGGCCCCCAAAAAGAAGATAACGATCACTGCCATATACAAATGTACAATACTGAGTCTCGGAAGAAACCCAAATGTAGAAACTGCCACAGACAGTTCACCAGCAGTGTATCAGAACACCCCACAAACACTGCACTTTCCTCCTCTCTCTTGCAGATACTCTCCTGTTGTTTGCTAAGGCCCTCCTTTCCAATCTCTTTCACTCAGTTGCTCAAACCTTTTCTAGCTCTTCTTCAACTACTTCCAACCCTTCCAAACTGCATGACTTCTGCAACCTCTTGTTCTAAATTCTCTCCACATACTGAACCATCTCAAATAATCTGCTCCATCCTTTCAACTACATCAACTCTGTTATTATTCTTAAATAACTCCACATTTGGCACCCTTTCAATTCCTTTAATATTATAAATATTTCACAAACCGCTTATCGCTACATTTACATCCTTTATTCACATTAGCTTCCACACTCCACTTCCAAAATGAGACAGGCTTTAAACAATACTTTCATACATTCAAAATAGCGTGGGCACCCATGGAAATTCTTAAGTCTCCCCATAATCGTTTGAATGCGTCCTGCTACATTTTTTACCTCGACTGCTCTCATCCTATAAAACGCACATACACATATACTATCACACTATACTATATACTATATATATGTGTATATATACATACACATATTATGTAATATACATATATATATATATATATATATATATATATATATATATATATATATATATATATAAGCAATACTAGAACGGGATATGGAGCACAAACCCCATGTTCCTAGCCATTTGGTGAGTTTCACACCTAACAGCAAGGTAAGGCCGCTATTATTTTCCTTTCTTGGCACTCCACTGGCGTGGAAGCATCGTAACCATGTACCTGAAGAGGGGACAGTAACTGCAATCCAAGAGATTTCCAACAAGGTGTTCAAAGCCCTTCACTAGACTTCAAGTAAATAGACTGATAGTTATGTGGTTCACGCTGAGCTTTGGAGTGAGACTCGTCTTCCTCTAAGAGCATTTCATCCCCTCACAGATTTACAACCTATCAAGATGCTGGACTCTGCCTAGGGATACTGTGCATCAGAATCCATAACCGTAGTCACTCCTAGGCTAAAACGAATCCTGTTTACGGCAATAGGCTTAAAGTTGCAAATAATTTCCGGTGTATACTGAGAATGACTGATCTGTACCTCGTAACTGGTTCCATCACGGTGCGAAAAGGATTACGAAGTCGACGTTCTTGCATTTTCATAAGTGTGTTATGGTAAATAGTTTCACGGAGAACTGATCATTATTCATGTTATTTTTCCTCTGTGTTTCCCGCTTCCTCTCTCATTCATGTGACTACAGCTTCCTACAGGTGAGTGACCTAACTGACTGCTTAGGAAAACAAAAGTTCAATGAGCTCAATAAAACGTACCTAGTCATCTTTGTCCTTGCTTGGAATATGAATCCAGAACGTTACCCCACCGAGAGCAATCCAGCAAGCTTCCAGCACAAGTGCTAAAGAGAGCCGACAAGACTTGAGGAAAAAACGGGCCTTTAAAAAACAAGCACAAACCCCAGAAGACATCTAAAACAAACATTCAGAGTATAATAGTAACAAATCTTTCTCAGAAAACTCAAGTAGATGTATCTCATGAATTTCTACCGTGGAATATATCAGTATATATCAGTAACTTAAACAATGTTGAGTCATCCTTCTCATTCTGCCCACCCTACAATTAGGCAAACGGTTATGCAACCGACCTGCCGTTATCGTAAATTTCTCTGACCAACTGGTATCCAGCAATATCTCAGAGAAGATGTTCATATCAGGTTATTTGGTGGAGATTTATTCCTCTATAACGGAAATGGACATAAAGATCGCATACTAATCTCTTCATTACAGGTGGATATACGGCGCTTTATCTGGCTAAATGAATGCCTTGACATTTATGCATCGTTTTACGAATCATAAAATATCGGTTCGCCTAACGACACGATAATTGCAACACCGGTATTTCTGGAATAAGGCCCTGCTTTTAGTGTATTGGTATACTGAATATTATTCCATGTGAGCTAAAAATACACAACTAGAGAATTCACTTCAAACGAATCCATGCACTTTCTATATGTATAACTAAAATGCCAAAACGTTCATCATCAGTATTCACATGAAAATCTACAAAATGTATGAATATGAACGTTAAATCGAAATGTCTAATCCTTTCTTAGTATTATACCACTCTTGAAGCCGTACATTCTACTGGCTTCGGCATGACTTATAGTTCCCCAGTGAAAATATCCCCACAATTATGACTAAACAAACAACAAACAAACAAACAAACAAAGATGTCCTGCAAGGCCGAGAGACTCAGCGTTTGATGTGCGTTCGATATGCGGCGTGATCCTTTGTGTCAATACACGTATTAAACTTACCTTTTTGGTTTTGGGTCCCGGCGTATGACCGGTCCATAGTAATCGGCTTCCGACGCTCCTGTCTCGATACATGCTTGTCCTCCACCAATGGGAAAGCCTTGCGTCCCATTACGTCATTAGAACTTCGGTCTGTCACCATTCACACAAGATGTCCTTCATGACGTCACAAGACCACTGGACCAATCAGCAAATTAGTAATATTCATTTTTAGTCCATCATAACGAATTTTTTCATTCTTTTATGGAGGCGTAACTGCGTTAATTAAACCGCTTTTTCCGGAATCAAGTAAATTAAATTTTGAATGATGCCAATGAGATAATTTGGAGAGACTTTTCCAATGACTACTCTTTACTCATCATCATCACATTTTCGGCATTTCACTCGATTTTCGGACATGAGCCACTCACAGACTAGTCCCACATCTCACAATTATCCGTCCCTCTTTCACCTCGTCACCCGTTGCCATCATCTGATCAAGAGCTTCACTGGAGTGATTTTCATCCCCATTTCAAACACTCTTATAATGAAATAAGAGACATTTTAAGAATGCATTTCTCAATTCACTTAGTTTAACTCAAAATGTGCACATGAACTTCTGACTCAAACCACTGTAATAAATAGCTTCAACGATTAGAAAGACAATTAAATCATAATTTTCAAACTGCCATAATTAAAAAACCGTAGTATTCATAATTTAAAAAATCAATGCGTATAAAATTGATCCATAAAACTAATAATTGAATATCTTTGCCTTTACTTGCTAACGTAATTTCGAAGTTAATCGGTAACTTGGTAAAATTACAAAGGGCACTTCTCTAATATGCAATAAATGCATACACAATTCACGTCGGTAACTAACTAGTAGCCTATTACAGCAATAAAGACAGGTTTAATATTTAATTAGCTTCCTCCCACTGACAAGTATCAAGTAATTACGTTGTGAGACTCTCTCTCTCTCTCTCTCTCTCTCTCTCTCTCTCTCTCTCTCTCTCTCTCTCTCTCTCTCCATTTAGAAGAGAAAAGTATGAGAGCAGAGGGGATATGAGAAATAAGGGAAGTTAGAGAATGCAGGAGAATGCCAGGGATGGGAGTGCCATAGCGATTGGGGGGAGGGGGGGCTGGGGAATGGTGGTATTAAGAGGATGGGGGGTGGGAGTTTAGCCGTCAGTCAAACAGCAGGGGTGGCTAGTTGATTAATGTGCCTACTTCAATTCAATCAACCTGCGTAGCGAGTCTCCGAAGCTCTTCTGTTTATGTATCAGCCCACGGCCCGTTTACATCATAAAAGGGAGTCTCTAATTGCGTTGTCTATACTCTATGGCCTCCACTTTTTTTTTTTTTTTTTGGGGGGGGGGACGTGGGGGGGGAGGACTAGATGACGAAAAACGGCAGCTTAAGAAGAATGAATCAAACTTCATTGTTTTTCTATATTGCACGTTGCTTTATTGTGGCCTACAATGGTTATACATTTGTGACAGTTACACGAGGCAAAACTTCTGATATCCATTTAATTAAAAATAATAATACTGACAGACAACCCGTTTCCAGTACTTTCGTGCACTCCGCCGAAAACATCCAGCTCTTGACTTCACAGAGAAGTGCATCATCCTCTGTTTTATTGCAAGGCAGAGAGAACGTATATACTCAAAGTACTGACAGTTTCCTCTATTCATCTCCTATCTTTTAGCAATTCTGATCACTAGTTCCTCTGTGTTGGAAAAGAGGACCAAATTTGATTGCTTGTAATGCATGGCTTTATATGCAAGTTAGCGTTATATGACTGGGGGAATGTTCCCTGCCAACGATATGGTGCGAAGTATTGAAAGTCAGAACGAAAAGAACAGCGTCTAAAAAATAAAAATTCAGTCTCAATACAAAGCTATTGCTCATAGATATCAGAAAACTGTGTAACGAAGTTTTTTAATATTATAAAAGAATAATGCTCGCACACAAAATGGAACTATAATGCATTATTGTGCAGTAAAAACAATATAACAAGGTAGTTGAAAAATCATAATACGAGTCAACAACAAAAAAATAAAAAAGAAAGAAAAAGGCAACCTGGCTTTCAGGATGAGACACCAAGCAGCATTCCTATCGAACAAAGGCTACTGTAGTCCCCTCCCCTATTCAAGGCAGAAAAAGAGAGAAAAATAGAGATGTGACATAAAGAAATACAAAGGCTAAACGAAACGGTAGAATTGACAGACAGTCTGTGTGCTGTGTCGATGCATTCCACCAAAAAGGCGCTCAATGCCAGTCCTGGCACCCGCCCAGTGGAGCGGAAAATCATGCGAAAAGAACGCATATGATCCGGCCGATTCTTTATTGACGACTTTTCACGTGCATTTTTGTTTCCCCCTTTTCTTTATTTTTTCAAAGGTATAGAAAGGGGGGCCTGAGATTCTATGGCACAATGCCAGCAATATTCCCCTTCCCTTGGATGTATAACGCTCAGGACGCAAGTTTTAATATCTATTATGATACGGTAATTTCGAGGACCATCAAAAAAGAGGGTAGGGGAGGTATTTCTCTCTCTCTTTCGCCCAAATAGTTCTACGTCACGTTCTAATTACAAAGGCTGTTGGCAGAGCGACCTTGCACCCTCATTCAGTATACCCTTATATCTAGGTCAAATTACATAAATTTTACGCAACAAGGTTCTCTTGCGTCGTTAAATGCAATATTTCTCGTTCATTGCTACAAAAATAAAGGCACGTGTACTAAAGAGTGGAAAATAAGTAAATGGATCCCTAATTATACAGACTGTCCTACAATGCACGAATCATCCCAAGCGAGAAACGTGCAATAAAAATGTTAATTCTTTAAAATATATAATTGAGTATTCCTGTAGTTAGGAAGTTCGTCTGACAAACGTGAAGTCCAAGAGTCGATCTCTGGGAATTACACAAACACAAACACACAAACGCAATATATAATATATATATATACATATAATTAGTAGAACAGAATGTAAAAACTATTAACTAGTTATGAATTTTTCGTCGAAAACATCTGCGTATCTGTTTGGCTACCCAGATTTCCCGCAACTGTTGAAATTTTCTGGGGAGTAATTCCACCTTGTGTATTCCATCAGACGCGTAATTACCATCACTTATTTTCATTATAATTTTACAAAAGTCCCGAAGCGCAATCACTCCTCCTTTCAACATTAAAAAAAATGTTAATTAAAGCACGGGAAGAAAATGCTCACCGATTAATAAGTTAAAAGCTGTGCACACTCATTTTCTCCCGATTTCCGGAATTACGCCGAGACGTTCTCAATCCAATTATTGTTCTAATCTACATACAACCTTACACATCGTTTGAATTTGGGTTAAAATTTGAAGAAAAGAAAATAAGATCTATATATCCGGTAGTTATCTTTTACCGGTTTAAAAGGAATCTTGGAATTTTGAAGCCTATTCTCAAGCATTCGCACGAGAGAGAGAGAGAGAGAGAGAGAGAGAGAGAGAGAGAGAGAGAGAGAGAGAGAGAGAGTAATATAAGCAATGATATTCAACACACAACATCCTGACCTCCCCTCGACATATCCCCTTTGCAATCTCTCCAATCCTATAGGATGTCTCTCTTTTTTTCTTTTTTCTTTTTCTTTAGTAAATGTAAGCCTTCCGCAAGGGTGTTGATCGTTTCATGGCCGAAATTTCGTGTTACGTGAACAGGAAAGCAGAAGTAGGGAGGAGACACTAAACCCAACCTCTCCCATCGCCCCACCCCCAACTTCAATTCTTCCCCCATCGAACTGGTCTCCACCCTATCACATGACTCCAGGCAACCTGTTCTGGTGGGACAGAACCATTTCCAAGCGTGACCGCTAACCTTACGTACATGAATCTTTTCCCACCGTCTTTCTACATTTGCCCCGATTTTTCTAGGTCCATACGAAAGCTCCCACGTTGAAAATCTCTCTCTCTCTCTCTCTCTCTCTCGCTTATCCGTCTCTCATACATACATACATACATACATATGGTATGTATGTATGTAATGTATATATATGAACAGGAAAATAAACATCTTTTCTATTCAATGTCAGCTCAAGTTTCATACAAGATTTGCCCCCAAAGGTTTTAGCCGATGTTTCCTTAAATAGACCCTACTATATAGTCATTGCTTACCTCATGCAACGACATACCTAAAAGCGACCAAAATTATGCAACTTCACCGTTCGTAAAAAATCAAGAATACGAAATGCATTATGTTCATGCATTGTTATTTACATACCAGGCATTTCGTTCTAATGCACCCAAAAACATTCAGGTGAAAAGGCTAAAGTTACAATTCATTCTTTCTAATTACACAAACCAAACAATGAGCAATGTTCTGAAAGACGACTCCTTGGATACTCTCTTTTAAGCCTGATCAGCCACTTCATAAGAGACATGGATAATTAGCATTTGTTATATCTATTGCCTTTGCCAGAAATGGATAATTAGCATTTGTCATATCTACTGATTTTGCCAGTCTCCGAACATTATACTATGGTAGTAATCTCTTAGGACCTCCACGTCAGCTAACTAGCTGTGCATTATCCAGTACGATTTGGTTCTGTTACGGAAAGCATATAATTTATTTTTTTATTATTATGACTCTGTTATTTTAGGGTCCTATCTAAAGCTATCGTGCTAAAGACTACCTTGTCTTTATTTCTCGGTAATTCTTAGAAGATGTTTATTCCCCTTCCTAAGCCGCCAATTTATTTTGCAAAAAAAGGTCTCCACTTCTTGTTCCTTCGATCTCATTTCGGAATTTCTACTCTCGCTCTAACCCTACATCCAGCTATCAAGTATGGTTCTAAACCACAGAATGATGCAACGTGACCAGAGGAATCCTAGTGCAATTCTATACCCCTTAAAGGTCTCACAAATGCCCCCTCCTCCTCCTCCTTCTCCTACTCTCTCTCTCTCTCTCTCTCTCTCTCTACCTGAGTTACATTTCTTTTCATAAAAACTATACTTGTGTTAGCAACGATCACAACAAGTATTGTTCTTACTACTATAACTAATATATTAAATACGATAATGTCAGAAAACTTACAGTGTAATCCTTTCGTCTGATTTACTTGCTATAAAGTCTTCCCTTTGATAACAAAAGTTATCTAACATGAAAACCTGACAAGTTCTGTATCAGAGAGAGAGAGAGAGAGAGAGAGAGAGAGAGAGAGGAGAGAGAGAGAGAGAGAGAGATGCCTCAATATCCATGCTGCCCGTTGTCGCACCGCGTCTTCCGGAGTGCAGTCCCGAAGAACTATGATATTGCTCATTCGAGGAAATTGGAATTCTACAAGGGAGCAACATTTTTACGAGGGGGGGAAGACTTTGACGTAGTTTGTATAACGTGGAGAAACCAGAATTCTGATTGAGCCGTATTTCATAACTTCCTTCTTGTGGGTCTCCTATTTTTGTACTCTTCTACTTTTTCCATCTACGTTTTTCCGGTGAGTTCATCATTTTTGTATTTAAGTACTATATGAAGAATATGTATATATATATATATATATATATATATACACACACACACACACACACACACACACATATATATATATATATATATATATATATATATATATATATATATATATATATCAAATAAAATAAAATGGTGTACCGTTACATCATAGTAACTTGCAATGCATGAGAAAGCTTTAGCCTTTTTTTTTAATTTGACGTGAATTACTTCTGAGACTTCATACCTTGCCCTTTAATACAAAGAACCAAAAATAAATTACTGCAAAACAAAATTACAAGGAAAACGCCAAATCAACATAAAAACTTCATAAAAAATTGAACTTGATTGCAGCGATTTTTCATTTCCTGAAACTGCAAATATTTGCCTCGGCGTTCAACTCGTATCGCACCCGTCAGTAAGTAAAACAAGAGAGCAAGATAAATAAGTGCTCTAAAACATGACGACAAAAACGTTTCTACAAAACAAGGGGGACAAGGAGGAAGGAAAGAAGAATCGAGTCTAAAGGATGGAACAGAGTTTGATACACAGTAATGAAAACCCGATAGATCTTCGCAATGGTGTTACAAATAGTAGGACTCTTATTGTTTGACTTCTTTGTAAAAGCGCCATGCCTTTAGAAATTTTATGTAGAGAAGGGTGTTCGAAGCACGGGAACTCATGGACATGATCGACAATGCTGATGAATGAGGATAAATGTAAAATATACGTAAGCAGCAAGGTCTGCTTAGGTAACAAAAGTCCATGCTGCTTGAGGCCAACTTAATTTAATAACAGCAAAATTTACAGGGTGATATCAAAGGATTAACGAAGAGCAATCAAATGCATACGGTTAATCATAAAATCAGCTCATTCTTACGGGCAAAACATATAGAATTCACGATACCTTGGGAATAACTTACACCCCAAGGGAATTACAAATGATAAGTGCTTCAGCCCAGAGTAGAATTCGTACCTGGGGCTTTGCTTCAGAAACAACCATAAACGGTAGACTATGATCATTCGACGCGATCTCTCTCACTCTCTCTCGTGTTTTAGAGTTGTTTTTCCTTGATTGGGTCTCAGGGCCTAATTCGACTAAATATTCTAAATAAAATACATCCCATATTTTTATGGCAAGGTCTAGGCGAGATTAAAGGAGATGAGAGGACGATGGTAGAATTTAACACTGCAGAAGTTAATTAAATTAAACTGCCAATTAAAAGATACAATATGAGGGAATCGGGGAAAACGAAAGCTTGAACAGAATTCCCAAAGCAAATGGATTCAACGCGATAACTATAAAAAGAGACATCGAAGCAATCAATGAACCACTCACACAATTGAGGATATGGTAGGAAAAAAAAAAGAAAAAAAAAGGAGCGTTTTAAAAAGAAAACAGCAAGGTAATCTTGTAAACAGGAAACAGCGAACTCGTCTTGAATAACTAAAAGGGCGCGGTCATCGTATAGGGAGAAAAGAGGAGCTAGGTCATATTATAGAAAGAAAATATACGTCACAATCATCTTATAAATAATCGAAAAAACAGAGGTCTACCTGTATAGAGGGAGAGAGGGAGGTCATCTTACATGCAGATAAGAGACATAGAGAGTCCATGAAGTCATCCTATACAGAAACAAATAAAAAATGCGACGAATTTTCTTCGGCGCAATCCAGTTTTCTTTACATTATATAATGAGGTATGAACCGTGGCCCGTGAAGCTTTCAGCCACAGCCCGGTGGTGGCCTGTCCTATAGCGTTGCCAGACTCACGATTATGGAAACCTTAAACTTAAATAAAATAAATACTACAGAGACTAGATGGCAGAGAGGAAAGAACAGCAAGGTTACCATGTGGAATGAGTCGAAAAGACTTAAGAGTCAACTGGTAGAAGGAACATGCAGAACGGGCATCTTCCAGAGAGAAGGGGCCAAAGTCATCTGATAAGCACAGCGAGGGCACCTTCCAAAGAGCAAAGTGGCAGTGAGGGCATCACGTACACCACACACACTACACACACACACACACACACAAAAAGGGAGACAGTAAGAGGATCTCAGAAAAACAAAAGAGAGGCGAATGTATCACGCAAAAGGGCGTGACAGCGAAGTTTCCCTACGCAAAAGAGACACAGGTTATATTGTAAATGAAAAAGCTAAACGACACCTATTCTTTAGGAAGTGAACAAAGGGATATGAAATAGGGATAAAAATCCACAATAGAAATAACTGCTGAGCGTGGCATTTTATTGCAAATATTTTTCGAAAAACATTTTATGGCTGAAGCTGGAAACTTAACGAATATGAGACTATATGCACAAAACAATTCATACAAATTAAACATATCTACTAGGACTTTAATCGAATGATACCCATGACAAGCACTTAATTTGGACTCGATTTATAATTTACAGGAAATGGAATTTCATTCCGTATGAGAAACTCCACTGACACTAAAACAAAGCAAATGCAAAAGATAAATAACCTAGGAAATAAAACAGTCGCGGTTCCCATTCAATCTGGAGTTATCATTATAGAAAATTTAAACTAATAAAAAATGAAAACAGAAAGGGCAGACAATACCAGACAAATATTCGGTAAGCTAAACAGTTCAGTGACAGAGATAAAAATTGTGAAATTATGAAATGACATTGACATAACGCTCGAAATTATGACAAGCTCATCTTAAATCTGAGCAGTTAAACATAAATGGATATTCTGGCTACATAGTGTTTCTCAAAAAATAGTAATGGAAAAGGAAGGAGACTTTTTGGAAAATATTTCAGGCATTTTTTAAAAAATGCATAATCAAAAAAAAAATTTAGCCTCAATTATTGAAAAGAAAATCACAAATTGAGAATTTTCACTGGAGAGAGAGAGAGAGAGAGAGAGAGAGAGAGAGAGAGAGAGAGACTAACAAGTTTAGCTGTATGAGCACACGCTACGAGCTATAAACAGATGCGTGGATAATAATAAAATGTATCCAAACGGCACAAGAATATAATTTATCGTGATAATCAGGGGGTCGTTGCGTATCAAAAGATACTATTCCCTTCAATTTCCTCGTATTTCTAGACTCTAACATACGATTCTCTATGTCAGGAAACAAATAAACAAAGAAAACAATGAGATGTGTTTGCCACCCAAACGGTGTATGCCGTGTGTCATTGACATATTTAATAGATTTTGTCTACAAACTGTATATTTATTCGTATCAATGACCGTCCTTTTTTTATAGAGTTTTCCCTAACATTTTCTTCGAAAGTTTCAGAATAGGAAACAAAATACATTACGATTTCATGCTCGGAAATTAGTTATTAATCATACCAAATCTACGGTAAGTGCGTTCTTAATCGTGTTTGAAAACAGCAGCCTTCTAAAACAAACAGGGAAAAAAAATCATGTCGGTAAAGCTTGTCTATAAGAATACAGCAAAAAATATAGTAACAAAATAACGAATACCAGCTGGGCGCACCTCAATTTCAATTAAATGTTTGCTATAAACCAGATTGCAAATCAAGAGCCAACGCTGGGAGGTAACATTATTCTCTTTTCTTTCCAAGCAAATTACTAATATTTATTTGTTGAAATAACGTTCAAAGGAAACACAGTAAGCCACCACTTCCCTCTAAACATCCTCTCTTCCTCCGAGAAGTTAGAAGCAGCGGATAAAATGGTACTTTCGCAATAGAATGGACAGTGGACCAACAATTTACATTTATATTAGTGTTGGGTCGTTGTTTGAATTTAGATTTCCCAATATTGGGAATGAAATTGCATTTCACGGCTACCAGACAAACAACGTAAACCCGTTAAGCTTTGCTTTCTCTTGTTTTCAAAGCAACAGATTGTCTCCACTTTCACCGTAGCACTCTTTATAAACCCACTCTTCACTTTTGCAGCCTGCACATCCCTTTTTAGAAAAAAGCTCTTCTTTTGATCCCATTTCGTGCATGCCAAATGTACTTTCGTTTGTTCTTCATTTCATAATCCCCGTGAGGGATTCTCTAAGCTCCAGCACCCATTTTTCGTTCACTTTTCCAAACCAAAATTCTTCCTAAATATTTTCCACTTTCGTGCACGGAGGGAAGCGTCCCCTTCATATTATCTTCAATTTTAGGATTTTACATTCTTGGGAGTGGTACTGCTTTTTCTCTTTCTCAAAACAAGGAATATGCACTTCTTATTATGTAATCATGATCAAACTATGCTATCAGAGACCTACAAAAATATTACCATATGTAGCCAAAAGTTTGTTACATTCGCGCTTTGGCTTTTTCTAAAGTTAGATGATGCAAACGCATTTTTCAGTATCTTCTTCCGTCTGTTCTTCGCAACTACATGACCATAGCATATCTCATGCGGTAAAAACGCACATTCCAAATGACATCCATCCGTCAAAGTAAACAAACCACACGGAGGGCAAAGAACGGCGAGGGTAATCCGTAGAGTCTGAGAGCCCAGAAAACCTTTACTCCCAAACAGTACGACCACCGCGTCAACACTGTCTTACCTCACGTGACCTCGCTGGCTACCGCGTGCTCGCACATACTCTCGCAACACTCGTGCGCGCGCAAACTGGGTCGCTGGGTTTGTTTGGGTCTCATGCTTTTCAGGGGTTACGTCAACAACGGAAGGGCGCCCAAGCTTGCTCTGCACTTTCATGCTTTATTCATAATCTTTGCCTTGCTGTCTGCATGCTAGGTCCTCTTTAAGGCTGCCAGGCCCTAAGCTTTGAAAGTGGGGATGGGAAACGAAAGGCCGAGAGAAGTGGGGAGAATAAGCACAGTGACCTTTCCCTAAACACCGGCAACCATAAAAAGAAAGGGTTCACTGTGTGCGACTCCCTCAGCAAGAAATAGAGGCTGAGATTCATCTACAGCATCTTTCTAAAGGGAAGGCTATTTGAGTTTTTAAGTTTAAAGAGAAGGATCACCTTTTCCATTACCGACCTCAAATTTTTTCTTTAATCTCGTGATAAGTTTCAATACTAAGAAATTTTTAGTTCTTCAATAATTACCGAGCTCACAGGGAGACGTTGAGGCTTAAATTTATCTTCCCTCGGTATCTACGTGTTACAAAGAAAAGGAGTCGCCCTACCTGTTAACAAACTAAACATCTCTCAGTTAACGAAACAACGTTTTGCAATAAAGAAAAATTCAGCTTCTGGAAGCACTGTAAGAGTAAGAGATTAAAACTGCTCCTGACAAAGACTACGCTATCTGATGAATGAACCTCCGTTGGAACAATCTCCTCCGAGAAAGTTGCAGAAGACAATATTTCAAAGTGGTTGAATTTTAATCCTGTGATTCGTGTGAGACGGCGGGAGAAGGGTGATGGTCACGCATCCACACAAGCATTGAATGTCTTTCTTTCTTTCAAGCCTAACATCATCATCTTTTTCTTCTCGGCTTAATCCCTGGTCGGGTTGGCTGTTTTGAATGAGTTTCTTCCAATATTTCCTATTGTGTATTTTATTTATTCCCTCTATCTCTTTTTGCTCTCTTCTCGTAAACAATGCCGTTTGTAAAATGAGCCAGCAAGTTTCACCTTTAAAAGTGGAACAAAATTCTCATTCACACAATATAATCTGATCTATTTACAGCAACAATCCACGAACCTTTACCGTCATACTCGCCAGTCAGCAGCTGAAAGTAACCCTTATATCACAATAAACTTTCCACCAGAAATCAAGTCACTGACAAAGCCCAACGGCTGGATGGTTACCCGTTCCCAATCCAATGGGTTCTAGTCATTTAATTTTTACTAAAAGCCGTGTGACGAGATGAACTATTACAAATCCAATTAAGGCAAAAATAGGAAACTAGGGTTGAGAACTGCATATCCAATTTTTTCATCCAAATTTTTACCCGGCAATAAAAGAGGATTCCGTCAACACAATTAAGGGGAATACGGTAAGGATAGTCAGCAAATATTTGCTGAAGCAGACGTCATTCCGGAAATATAAAAAGGGGAAAATTCTTTGTCTATAGCAATAAAAAAAAACTTTGGAAAAGGATAATTTTGTTGTTGGTAATATCTATCTGAAAATGAAACTCTCTCTCTCTTTACATAAACACACACACACATATATGCTATAGTTTTCCCTTATACGGTTATTGCCGAATATTAGCGCAAATTCGACACTAATAATTTAATGGATTACTTTTTCGATTTCAAGTAATTTTCATTTTATGTTATGAACGATACATATACATACATACATACATATATATCTATATATATACTATATATATATTATATATATATATATATAGATACATATATATATATATATATATATATATATATATAGATATATATTATATATACGTATATATAATACATATATATATAACATTAAGCCGCTTTCTCTATCATAATGTGGCTCCAGGTAATACAAAGCATAGAAGTTATTGCTACATTCATAAAGTGAACGCTGAAATTCATACACTAACTCTCTTATCAGGTCAGTCAACATTAAGCGGCATTGCCAAGAAATTACTGCCTTATGCAGTCCAGTGGTTTGTGACTCTAATGTACAGTATCCCAAAGCAGAGGAGGGCCTCGCAAGTGGTTGTGAACCCCCTGGGAGATGAAATACAACCAATCCGGCTTAAAACCTTCTTTCTTCTTGAGGCCAACAACAACCTCATGTCATCACAGTCTATTTACAATGGTCTTGCACCATGGGGAATATAGAAAACGGTATTATTAGCACACTGGTGTCTTACCAAGCGTCATTGGTCTGGGATACAGGTTAAACGTATACCTCCAGAATTAGGTTCGCCTACCAGAGGGTTGTAACTACCTTGATGGAAAAAATGCCCCAAGAGTGGCAGATTGGCCTAAGCAAACTGCAACAGAGTTTTCATATCTGCAAGATTGTGGGAGACAAATATAGAAGGTATCTGAGCTACTTTTTGCACCTTGAAAGTAAACAAATGTCCAGTGATATAGGGTTAACAGCCCTATTTCCTGTAATGACCCTGCTTAGCACTGCAGGAGAATCAGTGAAGAAAGTATACATATATGTACATACGTATATGTGTATATATATGTGTACATACAATTGCACATATAAGTACAAATTTATTTATATATGTATAGCGTAGCTGTCAATCACGCAGTAAAATTTCCTGCTCAACATCACACTTCAAATAAAGTAAAATACAGCAAATAAAAAAAGAAATCTTCCGCAGCTAATCTCACACGATGCATCTTGGGGTACCAAACGACCTCAACCAGAGACACTTCGAATTCCGTCGTTATACCCGAGAACAAATCAACAAGAGCAAAACCGCTTGTGGATTCCGTGCCCGTGCAGGAGGCTAATCTCTATTCACAACACACGCCCAGGCGGCCGGCTCTGTTCGTTACAAGCGCCTATACGTGCACCGTCTTAGTCTGGGAAAATTCTTTATCCTTTTCTACGGATTCTCCCTTTATCCGATTTCTTCGTGCTTAGTTACGTCTGTTCCCTACTGCGGATTCTTTAGCTCTTCTTTTTCTTAAGAGATTGTGCAACTCAGCGCTTAGCTACATTTAAATGCTAATTTGGTGATACTGACAAACTGATTTATTACATGAATTTTGAAATCCTGGTAGTCTATTTTACAAATTAGGGATGTCACTGCAAGTTAGAATTAGATCATTTTCCGTGTGTAACAATGATACCGGAGGCTAGCCTCTCTCATCACTGGCCCTTATGGAAGTATGCTTAATATCTATATTGTTAAATTATATTATAATCATTAGCATACATTGTCATAATTATTTCAAAGTGCTGCTGATGTTAAATATCAACATAATTCATATTCAGTATCATAAAATAATTCTAGGAATTTCGATGAGTTAAAAACGAATTCCTAAATTTCCTTAAATTTAATGAGACAGTCCTTTAATATTTTACTGCTATCGGTTATATTTTAATGGAAACAAATACTTTTATGTTCCTCCAAACAAAAAATGATATTTTGAATATATTTTCTTGCTGAAACAAGAGTAACCCGATTTTCTAACGATCAATATTCGAGCATGAAAGAAGAACAAGACGACCAGCTAGATTACTAAAAGGATGCAAGGTTATATCTTACATTTATATGTATATAAATATATATATATATATATATATATATATATATATAATATATATATATATATAAAGAAAATAAAATGATGAGAATCCAAAATATAGACATTCCAATAGCTCAATACCGGAAATGACAAAATGGTAATAAAATTCCTTAACTGTCCGAGACAGAATCTAAACCTCATAACCAATATGCACCCCAGAAGCCTTTGGCGCACTCTGTAAGGGAGAGCTTAAGTAGATTAACAGGAGATTACCTCTGATTAAGGCAGGTTACACCGATGCGCTAGATGGATGGAGTGCACCGAAGGGAATAACGACATTTCCATCTTTACTATGGGCGTAGCCAAGGTGAGGCAAGGAATGGGGAAAAGGGGTTGGGGTGGGGGAGGGAAGAGCCTTATTATTGGCGAGCAAAAACTAACAAACTATGAAAAGATATGGCATTACCGAAGTGTACCTGATAACTCACCCTATAATCTCTGCAAGAACAGCAGCGCCTTTTGTAAAATAAAGTTATGGCTTTAATATTCTTGTTACAGAATTGCTTTGATTATTCCTTAACACGCATGAGAAATAAAATTAAATATTGTAACAATCTTGTTACGAAAATTTATGTAATGAAACTTGCGTGAAAAAATTTCATGCTAACCTCCTTTCCTTCTGTTTACACAAGAGTCAAGTAGATTCGTGTATAATCTCTCTCTCTCTCTCTCTCTCTCTCTCTCTCTCTCTCTCTCTCTCTCTCTCTCTCTCTCTCTCTGCGCAAATGGTAGCAAGCTCTTATAACAAGCAGACTCCTGCTTTCGACATCTGGAGTGAGGAATGGACATATTTCCTTAAAATCCAGTATGCCTCAGTTGAATTAAGTACCTGATTCTTAGCTGACTGTTGTGGATCGCAAATGAGACAGAGAGCGAGTGAGAGAAAGAGAGAGAGACATAACAGACGCGAGTGATCATTACACTAACGAAATTGAACACGGGAGGGCCTCGACGAGGTTAACCTCAAACACCAAAGTGAAACTATTCATCAGATATAATCTCTCTCCTAAAAAGGGAGGACCTCGACGAGGTAATCCTAGGGTGAAACCACTCATAAGATATTCTCTCTCATCCATCACTTTGTCCTTAGGCCTATTCACCCAAGTGTGACCAGAGGGACAACATAGGTGCTGGAAGGGGTTGAAGGGGACGCCCTTAATAATCTATCATATCCATTAGTTCATATGAGAGAACCATCTCGAGCCTTGGTCATTACCGCCGAAGCCGTTACTATGGTGCTTCCACTCTGCTGTTAGCGAAGGGGTTAGATCACAAATTCTGTAGTCTCCTCTCGCCTGATTCAGCAACCGCTGATATACTCGGCTGCGAAGTTCGCTCAGTCAAGAACAAACCAAAGAATAGTTTTATTCAAATGACACTAATGTGAACTAAACTGCTGAACCAAATGGAAATGTATTTGGACATATGAACTACAATACAACCTTTGTTACGAACTTTATTGGACAAAAATATATACGTCACACACACATACATCCATATACACATACATACATACAGACATATATATATATATATATATATATGGATATATATATATAATATATATATATATCATATTATATATATTTATTTATTTATATGCTTTCCTGGTTGGAACCCTCTGGGTTGTAGTATTCCGCTTTTCCAGTAGAGTTGCAGCATTGCTTGTAGTACATACATACATACATACATACATACATACATACATACTACATACACACACATATATATGTATATATATTCATATATACATATATACATACCAACATACATAATATATTCATCTTTATACATATATGTATTATATAAATGTATAATGTGTGTGCTTGTGTATGTAATTTCATTTATTCGACTTCTCCCATTAGATAAGAGTGAATCCAGCAAATTTAATCGTCCCATTTCTTGGCAAGTATTTGCTTCTAGTCACAGGTCAATTTCCACCCTGGCACTAATTCAGAAGTCAACTAGGCTAACTACAAGGTATTTAATTCAAGCTTTCCTTCTTTTCCAAGAAAGCATAACACATTCTTGTTGGTGGGGGGATAATCCATACCACCATCTTAACACTCTCTCTCTCGCTCTCTTCTCTCTCTCTTATCTCACACACACACACACACACACACACATCCCATATATATATATATATATATATATATATATATATATTATATATATATATATATATTCACAGACCTGTCTTTTTATCTGCCTAACCGGCGCCAAAGGATTGTGCGAGCAGGGAGCTAAAATAATTACCAAGGCTCAAGATACGGAATCCTATATCAGCAACATATTCCATTAATTTGGATGTCGCCTAACAGAGAGACACTTGATAACCCTCTTGAGTTGGCAGCTCGTTAATAATATCTTGTGTTGCATTAAACATGCGCCGCCGACACATCAATATATATATATATATATATATATATATATATATATATATATATATATATATATATATATATATATATATATATATACACACATATATATACACACTCTAATTTTAACTTCGCATTTCATGGAACTTCTCGAAACACCGCTGAATGAACACCTAAAAATACGAAAGAAAACTAATAACGAACACACACATAATAACTATATATATAATAATATATATATAGATATAATATATATATACATATAATATATATATATATTATATACATACATACATACACGCATATATATAAATATATAAAACCTACCCTTAACTTTTGTATTTAGTGACATTTCTGGAAACACTTCCGAATGAGGACCTAGAAATACGAAGGAAAACGAATGAAGAACTTCCTGGTTAAGACTGATATTGGTGCAATATGGCGACAGTCAAAATAATATGCTGTGGAAAAAGGTGGGGCTATTATCACTTAAAGAGTGAAATTCAGCATCTTTATATGCGGGTCCAGGCTGCTATTAAGCAATCATGCCATTCCCGGTTTTCATACTACAAAATTCAAATAACCTATGCAGCTCAGCGTAAGTCGAGTCACGTAGGTGGATAAACTAATATTTGCAGCAGCTCTTCCTCGCAATGCATACAGCGCTATCTCGAGCCCTCTCATGGCTCATATGAAAGATAACCAACGGGTTAAATGACCTTCAGGCTGAGGTGAACGGAACTTAACCAGACTTTCATTAACTTAAAGTGAAAATTGCTGCTGCTGCTGCCTTCAGCGATTAAGGTTGTGTGTGTGTGTGTCTCTCTCTCACACACACATATATACAGATAACATATAAATACACACACATGTGTATATATTTGTGTCTACATGTTTATGACTTTTATTCCAAGTGCTGGGGGCCTTCAGCCGCCTTAGCCTGACTTCCAACTTTGTGTTAGGAATATCGATGCCCATGGGAGATCCAAGGAAACTGGGATCGGCGTAGTTTGCAAGTTTGAATTAGGAATAGGATGGAAAGTCTCCCAATACGAACTACGGTGGACAATGATGGCTGCCCTTGTGAAGGGGAGCGTTGTCGCCCTTAAGGGGATCCAGGGAGTTTGGAACCACCGTGGTTTGCAGATGTAAATTCAGAAGAGGCCTGAAAGCCTCTCAAAATGAACTGTGTTGGGTGCAAAGTGGCTGGAGATTTTTGGGCCTCTCTCTGGCCTGGAGAGTTTGCTAATAATTATTTTAACTTTGGAATTTGTTATAAACTCCTTTCGAATTCTAGTTTTTAGACCAATTAGTTATTTGTACTTTCTCGAGTATTAAAATGCAGTACCACAGTGGAAAAAAAGTGAACGGCATGACTCGTAGATATGGTATGTTTATAAATAAAATGAGAATCGCCAAGAAACTTGGGATGCCTCTTATTCGTGCAGACTGTATTTACACTGAAATTAAAACGAGTTATATTACCGAGCTCAAAAAAAAAAAAAAAAAAAAAAAAAAAAAATTTGAATTAAGAGAATAACCGGGGGAATATCGATTATAAACTGAAACTTAACATGTCTTGTTCAACTGGACCCGGATTGAAATATGACAAGAAAATAAACTGAATATGTATTTATAACTATATTTCCTTCCGTGTTTGGATGAGATAATCTACGAGTAATGAAGTCCACATATTGTTATCACAAAATCTTTAATAAAAATGCAGATAACAAAAATGTACGTACTTGCAACTGGTACTATGCAACTGCATAATAATTTCAATACTGCCATAATTTTTGATCGGGACGGGTAAGTAATCTGGTGAGCACGTATGTATACATTATGTATACGTAAACATGCATTCTTTAAAACTACGCATCTTTTCACTATAAAACGGGTGGTGTCAATAAAGGTTAAATTTGCGGATCTCAGCAAGTATTAGATGATGAGGTAGTGAGCCAAATCGTAAGATATAATACAAGATTGCACTACATGGTCCGCTTATTTCAGTCTAATCAAACAGCCAAGAAGCAAAGTGGAAGAAACGAAAACATGACGAAAAAATGGGCAGATGAAAGAAGTCGTGCTGATTATGATGAGATCATCCACTATACTGTACTAAAGATAACTCCATCGGAAAGGCATTTCATATATTTCACCCATTCAAATTT
The DNA here is from genome assembly GCF_015104395.2 of Macrobrachium nipponense. Taxonomy (NCBI): domain Eukaryota; kingdom Metazoa; phylum Arthropoda; class Malacostraca; order Decapoda; family Palaemonidae; genus Macrobrachium; species Macrobrachium nipponense. The sequence goes on from NC_061089.1 coordinate 25,270,976, forward strand.
ATTAATCTATTCTTTTCATCAATATTCACCATTCATATTCATAGCTTCCTTTAGTCATTTTAAAATAAAATGTTTCCGGGGAATAAAAACTAGGGAATAATAATACGGAAGCTTCACCGTGGTTTCTAGTGTTGTCGGATGCACAACGCAGCTAACATTTCATTCCAACTTTCCGGAAGGAAACGTTACTGCATCACCTTCAACACTGGTAAGAAAAAAAAAATCATAAAATGGGAAAGGGAAAGAGAGAGTACTTCTATTGTTCTTTATCTTCTCGGTAAGTGAATTCATCGATTATAGTAATTTTGCGCTTCAAGGTTAACGACTGCATGGAATTCAAGGGACGTTTTAAACCAAATTAAAAGCATACTTTTCTACCAAGAGGTCATGGTAAGCAATTTACACTTAATTCAGAGCTGAGCTACTACATTATGACCTTCTGTGTGTGTGTGTGTGTGTGTGTGTGTGTGTGTGTGTGTGTGTGTTCAAACACCTACAAGCAGGCACATTCTCATGAAAGAATGGGTAAATCAATAAAACCAATTTTCAACTTGACAGAAACCCGATACATAAATATAAGTATAATGTATCACTCCCATGCACCATCTAAGTTTCAGTATGAGTAAACGACAACTTAAATGGGTAATATTCGGAGAAAGGAAATGACCTCAATCCAATATTCACGACACGAAATTGGTGAGTTTTCTTTATCATTTCTGACACGAAAACTAGTCAGTCAGCTTGTAAAAAGCATGTCAGTATATCAGACAACCAAGAATATAATAATATTTCTAATACATATTTATTATTTACTTACTTACTTGTTCATTTTTTATTTAAGTATATGGTGTTAAATATTTCATACTGACATTTTATGCAAGACAACACTGCAACCAGAATTGCCTGTCATGCGAATATAATCAAAAGAATATAAATCCATCCACTAAACCCTTGGCTTAATATATTAAATGAAGGTAGCCATTTACACTGAAGTTCACCCGCATTTAAATGCCGCCACTGCTACTAAAGTCTGCTTAAGAATATCCCAACTGTCTACATCTCTTTCTTCGTACCGTGATATTATTTGCACAGCTTCACATAGTCACCCTCTCATCTGCAACTGTCTCCCCCAAAATCTCTCCCCAAAATCTCAAATACTCTCCCTGTGGGCCCCTCGCTATCTCCCCCCTTTCCATCCCTTAAATACCGCCTTCCCTTTGACTCAACACCCTTTCCCCATTGTCCTCCCCAGTCTATCAAACAGAAGTTCGACACCCTAAATGCCTCCACAGCCCCCTACTTTCGGCCCCTGGTTTGGGAAATGACTTGTTTATTCACATGCTGATCCTACATCCTCGAAGTCCAAACGCCTGGATGCGAATAAGGTGATGGTCTCCTACTGGTTTTTCGTTCCCTTATTTTTTGTCCTTTTATTTCCTGCAATATTTTAGGTGCCGTTGCATTCTTTCAACTTCTTTAATCAAACCGTATCAAAATTGTGGACCAACGAATCCTGTTTTTTTTTTGTTTTAACTTTTACACGGGTTCTTTCTCTACTACTTTCAATAATATTTACTTACCAACATTTCACTACAATTATCAATACTACAACTATCGTCAGAAAAAGTAATAAAAATAATGATGAGTTTAGGGAAAATCAACACGAAGCACTGTGCAATAGAAATACATCTATAATTTTTTTTATCCATATTAGGACCCAATTTTACTTCTTTAAACGTTATTATTGCTGTTACTACAAGATGATGCTGTCATTATTAATAATAAAAATAATGCCTTTCCTTCTTACCGAAATATAAAACTTTATCATTCAAAAAAGTTATTTAAACTCTCCCATTCTTGTCAAAAGGGGAAAATCGAGATGCATCAGGGGAATAGTAAAGGCAAAAATAGAGGGGAAAAATCAAGACAGGCGGAAAAGGGGAGGTAGGAGGGGAGGTAGGAAGGGAGGAGACTGGGGAGGAGGAATGGGAAGAGGGCGCAGGGAAGCATCCCAAGGGTTATTTCTTATTCATGCGATATCTCTGCTTTCATGAAGATTAACACCTATTATGGTGATGAAAGTGGCAAAGATAACGCTGATGATGAGAGCGATAAGAATAATCAATGTCGCCACAAAGGGATCGATTCTTTCTTTGAAGGGGGGGGGGGGGGAGCAGCAACTTTGACTCGTATTAATCAATGAATCGTTTCCCCTGATCGTTAAAATGTCGGCATATCATCCGAGTTCTAATTCTCATTACGTATATCTTTTGAGACGTTATTGCACCACTAACTATGAGTATCTCGGGTTCAAATCAGGAGTGAACCATAACCTTTTGAGCGCATTCCGTTAAATCATACTGTGCTTCTGTTGACCTAAGCAGTGAAATAGGTTCCTGGTTGTCAGTCGACTGTGATTGGTCACGACTATGGTGGAGCTGACAGGAAGCTTGTAACCCTATACTAAATGACTTGCTGGGGACAGGATAGCTAACACCTTATCTAGACACTGCCCCCGTCCCCTCTAAGGAGAAAGATGAGTAGAAAACATTATCATCTTTATTATTTACTTTGGTGTGACTGAACATCGATACGATATCTACACAAATGTCAAACCAACGTCAATATTACCGCGATGAGGAGAATCAAGTTTTTATGCTTATACATTTTTAACATTAAATAAAATAATTAAGTAAAGTCGAGAAACGATATCATACCAATTAATGGTCTTCAATAATAAATCAAAGCTTCCATTACGAGTAATGGATGTCTTGGTGATGACCAAAGGAAGAGGAAGATGATTCAGTATAAATTTCTTTCAGATGTGAAAAATGAGAAAGAATGATTACAGTGCCATCAATATCGTAGCAAATAATTCCCCTTTTTTGAGGCGTAGACTGAGTTTGTTGCGGGGTTGCAGTATATCAATTTCATCAATACATAAATATAATAATTTCATAAACCATGTAAATGTTATTGCAACTAACAAATTTACAAACGACATCAATCTACACAAACCAAACAAACACCAAGTGTGTCAAGACCAGTTTTGATCGTAGTTCCCGATAAAATAATTATTATCTCCAATTCATCATAAAAAGTGTTCATTGCTTTCAATACCAACATCTGACCAAGACAGTAGTTTATCTCTAATAAATGTAAAGAGCAATGCCATATTGTAGCAATTTACAGTGTACTGTAACGCTGACACTCTGGCTTAATGAAACACCTGATGACTCCCCATGTAATTATACAGCTACTTCTGTTATCACTACACGAGTCAGAAACTCAAACAGATTCAGTTTACGTCAAAGTCATTGGCCGATTGTAGGTATTAGTCTTTGCAAATATAAGGGAAGGTTTTCCAATTCAACCAGAAAAATAAGTGGAAAATTAAAAATGAGTTCACTGAAAGCTATTCGGAAGTCTTCTGGCAGAAAATTCTAAAATCTTCAAGAGACGTTGCTACAAAAGAAAGACCTCAGAAATTCACTAGTAACTTTTGGAACACAAAATTTAAATCATCAGGATGAATATGTATGGTTCACATTAACCAGATATATACACGTATTATCACAAGGGTCGCTTACAAAAAAATACCATGTCCATTCACATTAAGTGGCTCATCAGTAATACAGATCTGAAGTATGCTATTACCTTTATGGAAAAAAGTGAAAAATGGAAGACATTACCGAATATCATAGGGTGCATCATGAGCAATTACGCAATGCTTGGTTGCGTCATCAAAAGATCTTATAATTTCATCAGGGAAAAATATGAAGGAACGACAATCACAACTGATAAATTCCTTTAAAGTAAGTACTAGTTCACGTGTCTTCTGTTTGCCTTTGTGTTATTCATTTAATGATTTTTGTCTTCAGAAGAAAGTCATTCTTAATATATGAAACATTTAACTCGTACATTATATTTTTTTTCTATAAGAATTTTGCATTGATGGGGTGGCTTCAGAAGGCAATATATACGTACATGCATACATGCATACATACATACGTACGTACTACGAACTGTTCAAGTAGAAAAATGGATTCAGAATCCAAAAAGCCAAAATCAAAATCAGGCTATGAAAAGCCAAAACCAACACTAAAAGCAAAAGCTCCTTTATTGTTGACCTTTCTATGACCGATTGATGTTATATATAATTCCGTCAACTAAAAAAAAAAATACATATAGTACATAAGTGCTACATGCATCCACAAACCATGAGATACAAATAGAAAAAAAAATAGCATTATTGAATTTATCATCTATACTACCACAGATGAAGCACCAAGGAAAGGAGAAAAACAAAACTTGAAAATAACAGCGAAGACAAAACAAAAACCAACTTTGAGTCCCATTTTTTGTTCCCACTCCCCAAAGCACGCAATCCTCCCATTGACCCTCGTCTCAGTACTACACTGGGCCAATCAACCACTTTTTCTCTCACGTTTTCGGTCCACTCTATCCTTTAATAAAATCCAATTCATTCTAAAAACGACCGTAAACTAGACCTCTACTTCCAAATGAGAATGAAGAAGCGGCTGTTATGCCGAATGATAAACCACTCGGTAGGAAAGAAACTTGAGGAATAGCCTTCATAAGTCTACATAAATTAAGATAAGGCCACGGATGGGATATACTTATGTTGATTAAAAGAGAAATATACTAAAGTTGCCCATACGGGCTGATGAAACACTTCAAAAGCGGCTTAATAAAGGTCTTCAGTAATTTCGACCAAAGAAAAACACAAAATAAATAATAACGGGAAAGTTTTTAACTAAAACACCACGCTATGGTTTTTTTTTTTCTCTCTCGCACTCTTTTATTTCAATCAGTTGTTGTAATCTAGTGATATTAACACAACTACATACACCAAACATAAAGTAAAGGACACCAGAAGTCACCAAATGTTTCCATATTAAACATTCATATCTAACACAACTTTAATAAACCATAAATTAACAAAAGATATTCCAAGTTCCTCATAAGCCTAGCTTAGTTAATCTAACGTTTATGAGATGTTCGGTTAGGCCTATGTTAACGCTAGAGGATAAATTCCCGTAGTTGAAATAAATGTAATGAACAATATGGCTCTGTCTCAAAACAAGAATGTATATTTATCTAACACTAATTTTTCTTTTTTTGATGAAGGAGAACGTTATTCATATACCATCGGTATGAGTAGATGATATTGGACCTCTTATAAAATTAACAATATGATTCGTTTTCTTTTTCTATTCATTAAAATGATCAGTAATTTATTCATCATGTGCAGCCTTTATAAGTGCTGGAATTGGGCATATTTTTTCCAAAGATGTCTTTGTAACAATAACTTTGTCAATGATATAAATATACAGGAAACAGAGCAGATGACTAAAATGTCTCTCACCATGGAATAAACTAGTTAAACCCGCCATAATATAAAAGAAAACAATTATTACAGAATTTCTTATAACCCCAACGTAAGCAGTCAGCCACAGATATAGACTCAATCAATTAAATACTCAAGAAAAATCCCATCAGTAATTAATCCTCATAAACAGAAAATCAACATTACTATTTATGTTGTATGAGGAAATTTCACAGCATCTTCATGTCCGATCGTTAAAAAGATAGGATAATCTGTTTCCTTAGAAATCCATCACATACACACGAACCCAAACACGAATATATATATATATATATAATATATATATATATATATATATATATATATATATATATATATATATAAAACCTGGGCATCAAGATTCAATAATTAAATTTCGCTTTGCCTCCAAGAAACCCAAAATCATTCCCGAGGTGGTGAGAAAGTCCATGTGCGTATACCCTGATCAACTCATTCTGACTCTGTTGACCCAAGTTGTGAATTATGCAAGCGGCGGTTAGACCAGTGTGGTAAGGCGTGAGATTTCAACTTAACAAAGATTTGTAGAAACCGAACGCATAACACCCTATAAACCCAGCCCTCTAAGGAGAAAAACCGTATGCATACACACGTACATATACGAACAACACACACACACACACACAACACACACACACACACATATATATATATATATATATATATATATATATATATATATATATATATATATATATATATATATACTTCTAGGGCACAATTTTTTCACGGATACAACATTCATTGAATAGAATGGCTTTTTCACTGTTAACCAGCTTTTCTGAAATTGCTTCATATTTTCTAATTATTTTCTTTACTTCATTGTTCAGGTTACTAATGGACACATAATGGGGTTCTTCCATTTACTCCAGTATTTTTACACGCGACAGCTGTTTCGTCAACCTATACGTATTGACGTTATCAAGCGTACTGATACAAATATGTTGTTGTTGTTTAAGATTAAGCTGGCTTTATGCCAGCACGGGCTCTTGCTCACAGAGCAGCCCGTAGAAAATACAATACAAATATGTTGTTGTTTAAGATTAAGCTGGCCTTGTGCCAGCACGGGCTCTTGCTCACAGAGCAGCCCGTAATGTACAAATATGAGCCTCCATGCGTTTTATGACGTCATGAGGACGGAAAGGTAGTACCATTGCCAGATACCTAGTTTTAAGTATTTACAAAAGACTATAGTGAAACATAAAATAAGACAAATAAATAAATATGTTAACAACAGAAATTATATAAAAAGTTGAAAGTAAGTTATTATATACACATTATACATAAATATATATTAATTACATATATGTTTAATTTACTGAAAGTCAGTGTGCGCTCCTGTCCGCGTGTGGGGGTTTTGTTCCACGCGGTTGAAGGGCTGCCTCCAACACGAGGGCAAGGATCGGTCTGCCTCACGTTGGATGTTAAGGCTGGGACGTTGCATGGCGATGCTGACTGCCTCTGATATCAATAAACGATTGTAGTTGCCTTCCTTGTGTATTATTTTGGTGTTTGTGAGGAGTTTTTTATTGTGGGTATCCACAAAGTGCTGATCAATGGCTCCTTGGTTTCTGTGGGCCTGCATGCGACGTTTGAGTGTAGTGGTTGTGTGTCCGATATAGCATTTTTGGGGGGACTGACATTGCTCGTCTACACAGACCAAACTTTGTACACTATCAGATTCAACCTCTTTCTCCGTCGATGGGGCCGTACTATTTTTCATTATCAATGAGGCCGTAAGGTTTGGTTTGCAGTAAATTCTTGCTGTTATTTTGTTATATGGCGCTAGGGGGGTGGTTCCTCTTCGCAGTATACCAAGGATGGCTTTCCTTTCATCTTCGTGGTGTTTGTTGTATGTTATCTGATGGTATATCACTATTTCTTGTCTTTGTCTTGTGTGTTGTCCTTCAGGGTCGGGTTATGGAAAGCCTCTAATCTCTTTTTGACAACTTGCTGGATCATGTCATCTGGGTAGCCGTTATTTGTGAGCAGCTGTTGAACTCTGTTGATTTCTTCGTTAGTCGCTTTCCGCGTCGAACAGTGTGTTATGGCGCGTTTTATGTATGCATTTACCACAGATCTTTTATATGCATCAGGGCATTCTCCTCTAGCATATAAGCATCTCCCAGCGTCTGTCTTTTTAGTGTATACGGTGGTATTGTATTTGTTGTTCTTTTGGGTCACAAGTACGTCCAAGAAAGGGAGAATCTTCTCATCACTTTTTTCTACCGTAAAATTTAATGTAGAATTTGCTTGGAGTTTATTTACTAATTCTTCTATGTCATTTTCGCCCTTTGTTGTTATAAAGATATCATCAATATATCTCCCATAGATTCTGGGTTTTGGGTGTTCTTAAATTTGTGACCTCTTCTGTGTGTGCCATGTATGCGTTTGCGAAAAGAACCCCAAGGGGGGAACCCATTGCTACGCCGTCCTTTTGCCGATATATTTCGCCCCTATGTGAGAGGAATGGGGCTTCCTTTGTACATGCTTCCAGCATCTCTTTTAAGATTTTTTCGGGTATCGGTAATGGTGGTTTCTCAGAGCGGTATATCTTGTCCATGATGATTTGTATTGTTTCATCCACTGGTACGTTAGTAAATAAACTTTCAACGTCCAGGGATGCTATGTCTTCGTCGGGTGCGGTGTCTTGCAGTAGGTCGATGAATTCCATCGATGATTTTAGCGAGAACGTTGAGGGAATGTACGGCGTTATAATTTCGTTCAATTTCTTAGCCACTTTATACATGGGGGATGTCATTTGGGATATAATGGGCCGTAGTGGGTTTCCCTGTTTGTGGATCTTGACTGTGCCGTAGCAGTATCCGGGTGCAAAGTCTCCGATGATTTTTGGAAAGCTTACTGTTCTCTGTTCTTTGTTCGCTTTTTCTGTTAGTCTCATCATTTTCTTTTTGAGGTCATTTGTTGGGTCTTTTTTAAGTGGCTGAAACTTATTATTATCACTTAATATATTATCCATTTTGGTGTCGTATTCTTCTCTATTCATTATGACGTACACTGCAGTTTTATCTCCTTTGCGTATTATTATGGTTTCGTTTTCTCTCAGTTCTTTTGCCGCTTTCTTTAGCTGTGGACTGACTATGCGACTAAAGTAGTTACCACGTGTTCTATTGGCCTCACCCAGTAATTCAGCGATGCACTCTTGTTTAAGTTCGATTTTGCGTTCTTCTTTCAGTCGCAGTAGTTTGTCGATTAATACTTCTGGTATTAATCCTCTTGGATTCAGGTGTGGTCTTCGCTGTAATAATACTAAATAATATATAGATATATATATATATATATATATCTATATATATATATAGAGAGAAGAGAGGGAGAGGAGAGAAGACAGAACGAGAGAGAGAGAGAGACGAGAGAGAGAGCGAGAGAGAGAGAGAGAGAGAGAGAGAGAGAGAGAGAGTTGCTTGTGTTCGAGATCACTGGCATTTTATTGATTATAACTTCTCATATATCCACTTCTCAAGCCATTTTTACCACTATTGCTCATAGAGCAAGAGCTGTGCTGGCATAAGGCCAGCTTAATAAAATACAACACGCTCATAAGCATAAAAACCATTTTAAGTTTTGCATCCTGGACGCAAACGCGACTCAAAATCTTCTGCATTAATAACTACAGCCTTCAAAATGCTAAGCCGTTACCCCATATCTACACCCACCTGGGCTTTCCCTATTTCCATCCCCTTCACTGATATCACTATAACAAACAAACAAACGCACCCACGCACACTGCCAGCCAAGTATGGGGTAGTAAACAGCCCACTGATAAATGAGCCTGATAAGGCGTAAGTGAATTTTCTAATGGGTTTCTGATGGCCACGCCAATAATATACCGATGGGTGGAACGAATAGTATTATAGGTATCTTCCCCAATACTAATGTTCATTTTTTATTTACTTTTTTTCTTTTTATTCTGTCACAACAACCTAAAAAGGTGTTTAGATAACTAGCTAATCAAGTAGCAAGAACCAACCATGCAGAATTACAGATAATGAAATAACAGAGGACATAATAGGAAATGAAAAACTTAAAAGCTTTAGTGACATAGCAGGTGGCAGTATTTCTTTTTTTTCTGATTGGCTTCAACATTAAGAGGCTAGTTACAGAAAGATTTTGTGAGAAATTGATCAAATATATAGAATTTACTACTGGCACCATGACATAATATTTTGCACTTATATAAGTTGGCAATATGCGTGAAAATTTTTCTAATAACATTACTCTCAATTATCATTATAGTCAGGTCCCACCAAATGGGTCCTGGTCTTAGTGGGTCCTGGTGCTAGTGAATCAGGCTTTTTTTTCACGCGAGCAGCATGTATGAAATCCAAATCTGTTACATTTAAATTACACATGTGGTAAGTTTTTGCATCTCGCCAAAATCAAAGATCAAACGCATTACCTTCCATTCAATCCTATCGAAAAAGGCAGCAAAGAAAAGATAAAAACGCTAAGAATTCGATAGCTATCTAAACAAAGGAGGGATAAGAACTTCAAAAGAAATTACCAATAACGACAGGGAAGTTAAAGACCTACACCAATGCGTCTATGAAATTTTAAAGACAGATATACAATTATACAAAGAATGATGTCGAATAGGCGTGGAAAACTCTACATAATCTATGTTAACCGAATTCATTTGCCCAGTCAAATATTTCACGGGAATAATTACAATAGTATCTTCTTCAGTTAGGAATTTTACCTTTCAGCAAATATACAAACTTCTCTTCACCAATCACGTCACAGCCATTTCAACAGCAATTTATCATATAAGACGACAGGAACTAGAAGCAAATCCTATAAGCGCTACTTATTTATGCTTCTTGATAATACCAAACGATTTGCAAAATCAGAAGTGAATAAATAAATAAAAATCAAGAAATCTTCCAAGAAAATTCTGCGGAGAAAAAAACAACTGAGCATAAGACTTTAAACACCGGACATAGCCTAATCTAAACTGAGCTTCAATGAAAAAAAAAAAAAGTAAAATAAAAAAAAATTAAAAAAAGACACCGTAATGAGAAATACCGCGCCATACAGAACAAAAAGTCTTTGCTCTAATTAACAGCCACTCTGGAGTCCCATCAACGCCAAGAAAACTCTAACAGGATGTAATTTATGAGAGAGAGAACGAGACAGACAGAGAAGCCATCAATGCGTGCGGTAAAATGAGCGAGACATTCTAAAGGGAAATAAAAGACAAAGGAACAGCCATTTATTCATTGTCATTCGCTAGTTAAAACAGAGGACGTGTGAGTGACATATTCAAATGACTCCTCCATGCAACAGTGATAGCTACAATGGATATGGAGAGAGAGAGAGAGAGAGAGAGAGAGAGAGAGAGAGAGAGAGAGAGAGAGAGAGAGAGAGAGAGAGAGCAGGCGCAATGGAACACAGTTGTGAAGACCTAAAATGGCCCCTAAAAGTGTACACGGAGACATACACGCAGACAGACATAGCAGGGATGGTCCCAAAAGACAGATAAGACGTCAGGATAGAGAGCCAAAGATGGCCTCGTCGAATATTGCCTATTTTCCCATTATGTTTGCTGCCACAGCCAATTTACGTCACGCCGCAATGTGTCCAATTTCGAATGGAAACGTTCTCGGCCATGAATATTTAACGAGAAAGCGGTCGTTGGATAACTTGAAGCCAATGCTTCCTTTTAACTTTCATCGGATTTCCGAAATTTATCGAAAATCTCAAAACGGAATTAACTCAAATCAAGATAACAAAGATAGTGAACGGAGAAATCCTAAATAATCTTAATTTCAGTCACAAAAGGAAATTTAATAGGGGAGAGGATGCATTCCTTCTTGATATATGCAAAAACAGCAAAGAAGAAAATGCTATTGTGCATTATCCTCTTACCGTTCATGTAGTCATACTTATAAACATGCTTAATTCGGTAATAATTAATCAATGTATATGAAATTCAGATATATTTTCAGTTAGATACTGATCTTAGCAATATAATTATACAAATGTCTTATGTACAAATTTTGGTGCTAGTATTTAAGAATAGTTTCTAGATATACTTACAACTAAAAACAAGGGAAATGGTTAACTACACCACAACGGCCGGATAAAAGAAAGGTATAGATCCTTTGGAATAGGGAAAGACACGTGATAGATGACCTAGGGTGACCTAATCCCTGGCGAATACAATGGGTCAAGGATCAACCACGAGAAAAAGAATGGAGAGAGGGATAATAAGCTAATTACTTTCCAGTCCAGGGAATAAGGGAGGGAATGGTAGAGTCATAGGAAGAAGAAAAATATAAAATGGGAAACAGTTACAAAATGGCGCAATTCGAACAAATGAATTGTGGCGCTACCAAAAACTGAAAATAAATTTTATTGTGTGTCACCCAAATGGATGTAAGCAGCTATCGTTGCTGACAAGCTATTAAGGGCACAAAAAGGAAAAAAATAACTAAAAAATGGAAAGTGGAAGAATGAATGAGAAAAATAATGGTTACTATCACCAGAAGGCAAGATATGGTAGAGCTTCAAAAAAAGAAAGAAGAAATATATATATATATTATATATATATATATATATATATATATATATATATATATATATATACATCATATATATATATATAAAATATATATATATTTATATATATCTATATATACATCTATATATATATATATATATATATATATATATATATACTATATATATATATATATATATATATATATATTATATAAATATATATATATATATATATATATATATATAGATATATATATATATAGTATATATATATATATATATATATATATATATATCAACATAAAGACGTTCGGAAATAATTTATGTAACAAAGCAACCGCTAAAGGAAAACAAACTGAGTTCAGCAACTAAGAAAAATATATCGGCAGCACTACGCCTGTCAGTCGCAGTTTAAAATATATAATCAGCATCAATGCTTCCTGATCTACAAAGACCCAAGGAGTTACAAGACACAAAAGGCTAGAAATACGCGAGTTTTCCTCAGTATCTACTGGCTTGTATGAATATCTCCCTGAATTAGTTTCAGTGGAAACTCTTCAGCTTTAAAACCTGCCATGAATCACTGGGAAAGATGATTTGAATAATCAACTCCTTTTCGTGGCCTTAAGTCCACAGTCAATGAGCGTTCTTGAATTATTTTTCTCAAAGAGAAACAAAAGATACAAAAAAATGCATTTAGATAATAATTTCCCTCATCATTCACTATCGATGACTAAATTGCAACGTTACCTACGCTGTCGGACTGAGGACAAGACCTTTGAATTAAGCAAATACAAACTTCAATGAGCCTTTCATGCGCTAAGGAGAGTAATTACCAATCTTTTTCAGCTACTGAAGTCAAGGAGGAAAGTCTGTAATAAATCCCAAGAAGGAAGTGAGGGATGTCAACCCCTTGGGAGTAGAAGTCATCCGGGACCAATGGCAATCGCACCATATTTCAAGTAGGGTGTCCGCAATCACAAGATAACATTCGTACTAGACCGAATGAAGTGAAAGTCAACAGATGGCCATCGGCAGAGGGGCTGTTGCCTTGTAATATTTCCTACAAACGTCAGAAATTGGAAAAACCTTGTATAAGAAAACAACAAGGGAAAAAAATTACATTTCTCAACTGAATGTTTGGAATACCTAGATTTATATCTCGCAGGATGTATCTTTTTAAATTTTCCAGTAAAACTGGGAAGCTTCCCCTTATAAAAACTAGCAGAATTGTGAATAGCACTCATTTATCGCATGCTGACAATCCTAGATTAAAAGTGTAGTTATGTAACTGTTGTCCTTCGTCTCATATTACATTTTATTTACTATTATTTTCTCTTATATTTGCTTAAATATAAAATGGTGGTTTATGAATTAGGCAGTGTTTCGTAAACTGGTACAAATTGCAATGGTGGATGCCTGAAATCTCTTATTGGAATGTTAATATCTGAATGAAATATAATGTATCATCATGATTTTGATTTAAGAATAATAATTTCAGATTTGCCCTCTTACTTCTCTATTTCGGTCTCACATTATTTCTACTCGAAAATGGTAGTAATAAGTTAAGTATATCTTAGTTTTACCAGACCCATTAGAACTGATTAACAAAAAGATATCCTAGGGCTGCCCCGAAGGATTAGATATTTTTACGTGGCTAGGAACCAATTGGTCACCTAGCAAAGGGACCTACAGCTTATTGTGGGATCCGAACCCCACTATATCGAGAAATTAATTTCTATCACCAGAAATAAATTCCTCTGATTCCGCGTTGGCCGAGCCGAGAATCGAACCACCGGATTGGCAGCCGAGCGCGAAAACCACTCGTCCAACGAGGAACTAATGGTAGTAATTAAACACAAAATATCGTACGAGATGTAACATATTAATCGTTCAATGTTGTGATTACTTTATAACTTATTAAAGGCAGAGAGAGAGAGAGAGAGAGAGAGAGAGAGAGAGAGAGAGAGAGAGAGAGAGAGAGAGAGAATTCAAATTACGAAAAGTTCACAGCATAGCTATATTATCATACAAAACGCTGCCCAGACGGTAAACAGGATATTAAAAAAATACTTTCTGAGACAGCATGAGATACCTCTTACCCTGATGAAAAACTCTCTCACTTCATTACATAAAGCATGTTGCAGAATTTGAACTCTATAGTCGCCAAAAAAAAAAAAAAAAAAAAAAAAAAATTAGAGGGTTACCCTGAAAGAAGGATAAATGGACGACAGAATTTTTACAGAAAATAGTTTTACTGTTTATTACCCTGATGTAAATAACATGTTACTGTTCATGTACAATAGCATGCTATTTACCTAAAACATCTCACACAATCACGTACGTTTAGCTTTGTTTCCACCACAAGCACCATACAAAGAAATCGCAATACCGTTTTAATCAATCATATTACTGTTTTTCTGCTGGGTGCCATCAGAGAACCATAAGCTTTCCCAATCAAATCAGTTCTCTTGTTTACCATACAGAAAATAAAACAGTAAACCTGAAACAAAATACAGATCAAAGGAAGCATGAGTAAACAGAATTCAGGGAAAATATTTATGTAACATATCAACTATCATGGGACAACAAAAATACCAGAAAAATATAACTTTTCAAAACAAAAGCATTTGGTTCATTGGATCTTATCTCTCACCTTAATTATGACTACTTTCATCAACTTTTGCATAACACCTTATCTATAAATGCATGTGTGAACACATGATCAAATCGAAACAAAGTTAACAAAGATGGTTTACTCTATAGTGGTGAGAGTAGAAAGAGCACTAAACTGTAATTTTTTTCTTAACTATAATGCCTCAACTTATCGATTTCCAAGTATTTTTAAAACGCTTTTCAGTGAAAGCCGTGAGTAAAAAAAAGTAAATAGAAACAGCTGCCTTCCTTTCCATCCAGGACTGAATCAACGTGTACCAGTAATTGAGGTCAGTGCTTAACTCATTTTAAATCCATCTTTGTTTTCGTTGCACAGTATGGCACTATTCCCCTTGCATTTTGGCTGGAGTTGGCTTGCTGTTCTTACCCATTGAGGGTTTAAGTCCGCCTGGGAATGGAAGGTGTCTTCACTGACAGTAGTTCCCTCTTCGATTTTTAGATTTTAGTGGAAACCGTATCAAAACTATGTGGAATATCTGTACAGACAAGCAACGTTAAGTGAGCATCCATAAATTCATACGAGTTACTGGGTATTACAAGAATCCTCTAAGGTAATAGATGAATCTCATTTCAGGTACATCATATTGCCTTCTGAGAAATCTCAGCCAACTCAATTCAGCTTCAATTAGAAGGGCGCTGAAGAATTTCGTGAGATCATAAGGATAAGACAAATAATTTCCATGATCACTGATGAACTATTAAGCGCAAGAATAAAATCATATAAGAAAAGTCAACAAATTTTTCCAATCAGATATTTGGATTCAGGAAGAATGGAAATTTACTTTCCAAAAAATACCACCTAAAGAAATCACGTCCTTCCAATCCCAAACAATGAAAACCTCTTCAGACATCCAATAAGAACCAGCATTAAAAACCTTGTGGCTGAAGCCTAAAAATAAGAGTAACAACACAATCTTATTCCTATTACCATGATATTTCCTTTTACTGGAGAACTTTCTTGCCTAATTGTGAAAGCTATCTGATACCATTCAGGCAACTACTTTCCAACACTCGAACTTTCCGATGCAAAAACTTCGCGAAAACTTGAGATACAAGTTGTTCTTAGGACTTACTTATTCGGGGTCTAATATGAACCAAAAGGGGAACGAGAAGACAAATGTACTAATCGAGATATCAATATTGTACAATATCGCAACGGTACTGACTCGTCGCTTTTTGGTAATTAGTTTCATGGAATTTTAAAGTAAAGCTCGTGTTTTCATAAAGATTCTGATCCTCTATGCTATAACATTTACGTACTTCCAAAATTAACAATTTATTTACATGATAAGCTAGTTATTCCCATGTTAACATGTGGTCATCATTATAAAAAATATCCAGGAAAATATTTCTCTATTATCTTATCTTTACTACTGTCTGCTATCTCTGAACACAAAATAAAACGAATTAAAATTTAATCATTTTTTCACTTGTATATTAAATATAATGAGAGAGAGAGAGAGAGAGAGAGAGAGAGAGAGAGAGGCGAGATGGAGAGAGTGACGATGGAAGGATGCGAGAGAGAGAGAGAGAGAGAGACTTGAAAAAATCTCAAGATGAAAAAAGTACACGACAAGAAACACCGAGCGTCGTTTGTTTTCAAATAAACGGGTTGTTTGCAGTCTCTTGGCAAACCAGCCCCTCGGCGTTGTCTTGAACATTAGTGAGCCATGTGCCACAGTAATAGTACTCATAAGAAGATAGATGGTCCTATTACCACTTGCTGTTTTGCATAAGGAGCGAGAGTGCAGTGTACACACATGAGACTCCGGACGCACGGCATCCCATCCGTCCTCTAAACTTATTCTTTTAATCTGAAGCAGGGCTCACATGTATAGACTATTTTGGGTACGAAACTTGGATGGTTAACAAGGGATGTACCAGGATATCTTTACGCCACTGAAAACTGTTAAATGATCAAATCTAGCGTGTGAATGAAAACAACTTTATTCCTTCCACCTAATTCTGGTATTAACAAATTTTTGAGTTTTTTTCGTTGTCTGTGCATTATTAATGCATCTGCGCTACAAAAATATCATAAAATCTTTTCTCAATATATTACATACTAATCTTTCCTTTCTTTCCAGTAAAAATATCTTAGCAGATCATTATCTACCAACTGTTTATTCTCCTACAGGATACTTTTGTTTCCCATCACAAGAAAAACTTGCTATTAAGAATGTTATCTGGGTTTACATAGGTATGCAAGCTATGCACTACAGGATATTCAAGGATTTTAAATTGTAATGGCAGTAAAGATATTCACAATTTTAAATATTATGCAGGAACCTATTGAATGGCCTTGTCACAAGCATATTTCCGTAAAATGACACGTGGTTCCTTTCCAACTGGTGTGAAAAGCATTTAACTGGAAACCCTACGATCAATTGGCAGAAAATTATAACATGCATGCTTAACCCTGGATAGTTTAGCTGGGTCGAGCACGACCCGAGGGGTGTTTCAAAAAAACATGTTTTTTTTCCCATAAATCATCGTCTATCTCGAATCTGGGTGTGATCCATCAGCAAGAGGATAGCAGAACACACACTACAATCATGTCAAAACTTGCATTTGCCTTGCCTTTGTCCTTTCTCCTTTTCTGAGTAATAGTTTGTTTTGAACATGTGTGGGATACAAAGGCAAAGTTATCAAGTAGTGATTTCCTGTCTAACACTGTTGACTCTGGGATAGTTTTATATTGTTGGAAACTGTAGGTACGTGGTGTGTGTACATTATGCATGCCATTGGTTGTGGCTGAGATTACTTATATTTCCATTTATTCCAGTTTCTTTCAAATGCCAATTTCTCAGCTTCTTTTTTTTTTTTTTTTTTTTTTTTTTTTTTTCATCAACAATGGCCAGCAGGCAGTATTCACTGGGGATGGATGTCATCAACTTACTTCTAATGAAATTATAAAGTGATTTTGATGATAATTTAGAGGTTGATGACAACTTTATATGGCAAGAAGCCAAGTTTGTGTAAAAAAGAGTTTGAGCGAGAGTAATGACCTTGAAATGAATACAACACAAGAGGGGGAGAGAGGGGGTGGTCTCTGCCTTTAGAGAGAGAGAGAATAACATTTCTGATATGAGAGTAAATTACATCTTAGTGCAGATCTTTTTACATAATTCCATTCTAGCATAATATGAGTTTATTCTATAAAAAATTTAGCCTTTTCCTATTTCATTTAGGTACCAAAATAATTCGTGAAATTTTGACAACTTTTTTGGCCAAAAAAAACAGCCTTTTTTTTTCTCTTTTTTTATTTTAATCTCTATGGGTCCGACACCTTTTCTGGCAGTCACATATTACAAATAGTAGTTTTAGGAAGGATTCCCTCAATATTTGTGTGTATATAGCGTATTTAGTATTTTTTGTAAATATTTTCGTAAATTATTGTTTGAGACAGAGAGAGAGAGAGAGAATAACATTTCTGATATAACAGTAAATTACATCTTAGTGCAGATCTTTTTATATAATTCTGTTCTAGGATAATATGATTTTATTCTATAAAAAAAAAAAAATTGCCACTTCCTATTTCATTTAGGTACCAAATAAAATTTGTGACATTTTGACTTTTTTTTTTTTTTTTTTTTTTCAAAAAATCTCCTTTTTTCTCGTTTCAGATTTTGACCTCTATGGGTCCGACACCTTTTCTGGCAATCACATATTGTAAATAATAGTTTTAGGAAGGATTCCCTCAATTTTTGTGTGAATATGGCGTGTTTTGTATTTTTTGTAAATATGCTTGTAAATTATTTTTTATATACTTATTTTTTAATATATTTGTAATAAATATTAAATTTGTTGATGGGTATGATTTCTCTTCTCAGTAGTGTTCGGCAATGCTGAAATTGATTTTAGAAATTAAAATGTACAGCATAGCTACAGTTTTTGAATTTTCACATTTTTCTGGGCGCTTCAGTCGAGCTCGACCCCACAAACCTCTAAAGGGGCACCAAAATAACGATACCTGTCCTTAAACACATGTGTGTGTGTGTGTGTGTGTGTGGTGTATGCGTGAATTTTCACCTTGGTGAAGTGCCAGAAAAAAGTTTTTTTCTTAATTTTATTTTATTTTTTTTTTTTTTTTTTTTTTTTTTTTTAGAATGAAGCTGATTGGCCTATCCCCACTAACAATCATTTCACCTGACATGAAATTCACTGCTTAGTTCAATAAAGACTCAAATGTTCCTAACCTCCTAATCTCTATCCCATAAGGGGATCAATCCCATATATCTCGCTGGTGAAACGAAATTAATAATCACTGATATATAATAAATAAATATATATACATATATATAAATGTTTGTGCATATTATCGTCATTTCTGATGGTTTTTGGCATAACTAAACTTCAAGCAATGACAAAAAAGGAGCCAAAAATGAACTCTTAATCTTGAAAACTAAGCGCGCTGTGATTTTTTGAAAAAAATATTTTTCCGCTTACGCGCTCACTCTCAAACCCCTCCGGCATACGGGAGTCATTTTTTTATTTACCGCTCCGGCGTTTAAGGGTTAAGATTTTGTTCCTCTGAAGAGAAAACGGGCGCGACAGGCTTATTTAAATAAGAAAAACACTCACATTTATATACGTACATATCTATACGTTTGTGGGTGCGCCTAAAATCTTGGTGGTAAAATATTACGTATAGGCATATATATATACCTATATATATATTACTAATATATATATTAATATATATAATATTATAATATTATATATATATATATTGCATAGAATTATACTTGCATTACACATTATGTACAAATATATTAAACACGTATACATATATATAATATATATATATATATATATATATATATATACGTGTGTGTGTGTGTGTGTGTGTACCGCCATGAATTAACACAGCTAACAAATTATGAACAGTTTTATTTTTAGCATTTTAGTGCAACACTAAGAGGAATGATGCATAATATAAACGAACTTACAGACGTTTGAAAACATCGCACGTGACAGTCCAATTCATAAGTTTAATTCTAAATGCAGGTGGCATATCTTAAACTGACAAACAAGTGAAATATTATAACACCTCTTAAGCAACCATCCAATTGGCAACTTGATTGTTTTTGTATTGTCCTTTATGAGTGCTTTTTTTCACTGTATTGTTCTTAATCGATAACTAGTTCGAAAAAAAGATCCCCATTAAATGTTCCCAATTCTAATGAAACTTTTCTATATTATTAACTGATGCCATTAAAGACTGGGTTGTTCATTCAGAAACCAATGGCGGCCATTTCACCGAAATACAATTGCAGCAACATGCAATCACTTTCCGAATATTAAAATGTAACATCACATATCATAAGGAAAATGAATGGAGTAATATAATCTAGTTTACCATAAAATTGTAACCAAAGAAAACGCGCCTACTGAACCAAAGAAAATGTGTCCTTAAGCAGAAACTATAATGTTAATCCAACCACCATTGCTTATTCAGGCCAAACAATGAAATTAATGGGGGGAAAACGGGAATTTATTGATAATAAAATGGAGGAGGTACGAACAAACCATAGCGTAATGATTGTTTTCCGCTGCATTGATCATTTCACAATTTAAAATATTCAACATCAGACATTCTCTCATTTAAGAACACCTACTTTGTTGTTTCCTATCGTTAGCATCCAGCTTTCAGGGAAGATAAGTGACGTATGAATTCTTTAATTCATCTAAATGTTTGCTTATATAGCTACTCTATGAGTCGTTTTACGTATCATATTCGAAGACTTCTTCCCGACCACCAGTTAGCCTCTCAGAGATAACTGGTTCAAGCAATTCTCCTACACGACATATTAGAACATAAGATTTATAGACTTCCCCAGGAGTCTGGCAATATTTCATTCTTTCCCTTATTTTCAATAACTGTTTACATTAAAGAGAGAGAGAGAGAGAGAGAGAGAGAGAGAGAGAGAGAGAGAGAGAGAGAGAGAGAGAGAGAGAGAGAGACTTGACAGTAATCAAAACCATATGTAAGAAGCCTTTTCTACGCTAAATGGTTCGCGAGAGCACACTGAAATTATCGAATAAATCATTGAAATTCCTCCCTTCATGGATTCTTTACAATGGGACTCAGGTAACGATAAGAAATTCGGGGTGTTTTCCAGTTTTACATTGACAAAGCATTATATCACGAAAACTGCACCAGAAGAACCACATGAAACATGAATTATTTCTTTCCCGATTATTAGTTCGCACGTAAAATAAAAACTCCAAATAATACAAGCAGAATGAACATGATTTCAATTAATATGGCCAACTCTAACCTTGATGTTCTTGAGAAAACTATGAGACAAATAAATATCCAAATATTTACCATCACCTTCAGCCTTTCTTTATGATGTCATAGAATGAAAGTACAGCACTCAATCCGTTATACAGAGGCATAAACACCAACGAACAGTTCATGGATTATCATGTATATGCCTAAATGAAATAATTATATATAATGTATGAATAACATCAAAATAAAAAATGCACGAGTACTTACAAGGAAAGATAAACGAAGACCCAAGTTCACGTACCTGGAAAAGAGGAAAGAGGTTGCATTAAAAAGGAAGATAGGCATATGAAATTAAGAGAAAATTAATAACAACAAAATATTTAATTCAGAAACGCATGTGAATTGGTGGAAAGCGTCACGATGTTACAGGCACAAAGTGATATAAATTGAGAATCAAAGCACTTAGGATAACAAATTTAAAATGAGCTTGTAACTGAAAAGTATGAAAACATACAAGGAATATACATAAGTACAATAAATAACACACATAATCATTTGCACAGCATATAGATATATAAAATAACATGCATAATTATTTGCACAGCAATATATATATATATATATATTATATATATATATATATATATATATATATATATATAAAGAACTGCAGGTTTGGTTCCCCTCTCTCTCTCTCTCTCTCTCTCTCTCTCTGAATAGGCACACATCAGCATATTGTTACATATATTATACAAAACCGTTTACATCTCTTGGTACACCTATAACTATACAATACTATATCCTTTCACATTTTTTAATAACAATCGAATCTCATAACGTCATAGCAACTAACGTTACTTTTTTTTTTTCCATTTAGTGACCATTGCCAGTCTCTAAATCATTTACCTCGCTAACCCATTCAAGAGAAAGCTGCCCCGGGCTCACTCATAAATAATTCAACAGCTGGGCTGTTCATCGCACAGTTCAAAGAGGCGGACAACATGTGATGCTCAACTGTGAAACGACGGATTAAAGGTAACTACATCTGAACATGTCAGTATTAATTGCACAAAGGATTTATCAATGAAAATGAACTCGGTGAATCTTTCATTCTCGATTTTGTAATGTACCTATATGGAAAAATATATTTTCAAAATTCATTGATTTTCAGCAAGATGCATTTTATTAAAAATAATGTTTTGTAATTATAATACTTTCATCAACATTGCAACTTCAGCTAACACAATTTTAATTCGGCCGTGCAGCACATTACCGTGAGCGTGAGCATTGCTAAAATTTTAATGATTCCGGTATTTAATAATTAATGAAGACTACAGAAATAATGCATGAGGTAGCCATAGTGCCGTTATCGTAATACAATAAACAATAACGATATCAAAATTTGATGAATTTATAAATAATGAAAAAACAGTCAAAATAGTAAGGGTCAAGATCTCATTTTTATGATTTATGTACTTCCGGTGAATAATTTCAATTTTGGAAATTCTTCCTCTTTTGTTGCTTAAAACCAGATTTCAGTAAAACTATTGGCCAACGACTATACATAACCGATCATTTTTCAGTTCTGCATTAACCACACCACAAACAACATAAAATTTAAGGATTAACGTCTAATCTAATTTTAAATGAAATGTATTATTATTATCATTACAAATTAATTATGTTTGCCTCAAGGAAAATCATATTAGTGATATATAAAAAAAAAACAGAAATATAATGGAAATTTTTGCCCTTATTATGCTCCAAAACTAAGAATAAGGAAATAATAATATTTAGGAAAACTTTCTCCGCTTCAATGAGCTGAATATCTTCAGAAGCTCTTTATTACTCTAAATGTCTATAAGAATAACACCACTATTTCACTCATTTTACTGCTCCTGCAACGCCCTTCATAAATATATATATATTATAATATATATATATATATATATATATATGTATACTACTATATATATACAATATATATATATATATATATATATATATATATATATATATATATATATATATATTATATATATGACCCTCGAGGTACTGACCTGTTTCGGAGGTTTAACATTATTAGAGAATTTATATTCTGAATGAATTCCAATAACTATAATTTACCCATTTCGTGTTGCACCTTCTATTATCAGAAATGTCCACAGAGATTACTGTCTGCTCATGAAATCTTGGTGTTACAATCACGAACGGGGTATGGGAATGTATGATCATTCGCACGATTTCAAATTCAACATCTGCACTGGTTCTTTCATTTTCTATATCTAGCGTCGATAGAATGTTGTTAGTTACAATTTGTCTTTCAATATTTTCTTATTTCCAACGTCAATTGTAGGCTGAATAAGCTGCGCTCTGACCACTCAATTTAAACAGAAAACTTTACCAAAACATCCACTACAGACAGACTCGTGATATTCACAGTCGAGCAGAAACAAAACCAAAAAGTCGGTAAATGCGACCATCAACTGGAAAACGAACCATTTCCGTTGGGTCGCTGACCAAAGGCATCAATTAAAATTAACAAAACAATTTGCTCAGCTGTCAGTTCAAATCATCAGATTCAGTGCGTGCGATGGAAAACTACTTATATAACATTGATACGGTTAAAAACTTTTTAACGAAATTGTCTAGCAGTTATACTTTGTATCACATTAATATATATATATATATATATATATATATATATATATATATATATATATATATATATATATATATATATATTATATGTTCACATCTCGGAAATAACTGATAAGTGCCTCGTCACCAGTGGGATTAAAAAATTGCCTGCTTTAGGAGCAACGATGTTCAGTGACTTTGACCACTAAACCATCAAGAGAGCACATCCGTGACGAAGCCTGTATCACTATAATTCCTTTGGGTGTAAGTTACGCCCCAAGCATATTAAAGTATATATTAAACGATATTTGTGGGTTGATATTACGACAAAATTTCATATACATAAATATATAATAAATATTTCATATATATATATATATATATATATATATATATATATATATAAAAAATATATATGTGTGTGCGTGTGTGTTGGAATGAGTAAGTGCATATCATCTGGTTTTTATATGATGACAAATATATACTAGCTCTCTATGAATGAAGTTCGACCCCTGCATAAGTTGTTCTAAATCTGGATTCTTCCGTAAGTTTCTATAAACTGCTGGGAAAAGAAAATTCTCGAAAAATTCTGCAAAAAGTAATGGAATTCGTGCATTAAAAACAAAAGCATTTTACATAACTTTAATAAGCGTGTAGAAGATAACATGTTATTGATTAAAAGGGAAATACATTCGACACCACCTTGTGGTTGATACTGGTGTGATCCGTTTAGCCTGGTCGTCTTATATACATGTTAGGCCTATCCCATCCAAAAAAATCATAACTCTAAATTTATGCATATATGCACGATACAATGCCTCCCCCGACAGCAAGTATCATACTGCCTCATACCTAAAGGACACATTCTTACCAAATGCTTATTTTACGTGTGAGAGTTTCCTATGCATCTAAATTCACGATAAACAAAGTACCAAGGAAACTGGCGTCTCTCTAATACTGCTTATGCATAATGCAATAATTGTATCATAGTTTCAAAAATTCAAAATCAGTAAAAATAATACCTTGGCCGAATCTCTCTCTCTCTCTCTCTCTCTCTCTCTCTCTCTCTCATGTATAAAGAATAAAGAATATACATTTATGCATGTGCACTATATATTTTTATATAAACATATACACACATTTATATATATGTATATATATACTACATAAATATTATTTTAAAGTTCTTCTAAATCGTCCACCGATGATATCAGAACATAAGTCACTTTAATATTTCAGTATCAATGACCAATCTCAAAAAAAAAAAAATGAAATAGAATTCAATAATGTTTAACTTTCAACTTAAGGTACTCATAGTGACAACCTACTTCATTCATGATTTATCTAAATGATACAGCTGGACGATAATATTGAGCCAATGGATCTATTTTTTATTATAACATCTTAAAGAAAAATATTAAAGCCTCAGTAAGGGTACCTATTTGTGAGAAGAAAAAGATCAAAGTAACTGTCAAAAGGAGGGCTGGACCAATAACAAAATCAAGCTGTCATGAAAGAAAATGTTTAGCTTAAAAGGTAATAATCTGACTGATATCCCAGAAGCTGATGAAGACCTGAAAGTGCTTATCAATGGATGATCACGGTTTTTGATGTGGAATCAAAAATAAACTTAATAGATGGAAAGCCTTAAGGTTGATCAAATCAATGCAGAGATGACTTGAGCTATAACTGATATGATACCACGTAAACCTTGTAAAATAAAGCCTGATGACTGGGACTTGGGAGTCATCGCAAAGGTATCAAAGAAAGATGACCTGTCAATTGGGTAACTTAAGCTGATTGTAATGAAAATATCCTGTATTCTTATTCACAATAGATTGACGAAAGAAACCAATAAAAAGCTTAGAGACGAGCATGCTCGCTTTGGAAAAGGCAGGTGCTGCACAGAACACATATTTGTGTTGAGAAAAATCCCTGCTGATGGCTCCTGTTGATTACAGGAAGGCACTCGACAGCATGATTTTGCGTCATTACGGCATTCCCGTGAAGTACATAAAGCTAACTGAAGTAATTCATGAACGAAGTACATACATGCAAATTTAATGTTGAAGGGTTATTTTCAAGCTCATCTGTGGGGAGCGAAAAGGTCAATCAACAACGAGCAGGCTGAATATGTTTTTGAAATCATGTAAATTCGTCTCTAAAAGAAAATAAACTTGTAAAGTCTAGCACGATCTGTATTACGCTACAGAAATAATTCTTCAAATGACAAAAAAACCGCAGTTTCATACGTAAATAAGATAATGTCGAAAGGGCGATCGAGTTGATTTGGAAATATTCTTCCCACAAACCCGGGGAGACTTTCGTATTAGCGTCAGTTATATAATATGGGCACCGGGAGAGGGTAAAGTCCAGAACTAATTTGATGAGAATTACAAGAAAAAAAAAAGCCGGAGAATGAGTGGAGATTGGAAGATCACTGGAAAGACATGAGTGGCGGAATTTTTGCACAGGCCCTTTCCGTCCCACGGTGTTGGAGGAGATGATGATGATGATGATTATTTATAATATATCTATATATATAGTATATATATATATATATATATATATATATCATACACGTCATAAAATATTTATAATACCTTACAGGAAAATGTACTAACAAGTTACTTCGGGAATGACAGTCCATCCAAAATGAGAGCAAGAAACTAGTGTTACAAAACAGTTGTTGAACTATAATGACAAGCGGACCCCACAAAAATAAAAAAAATAAAAAGAAGAGGGTGCACGCAGAAGTACACATTCAGATGAGCTTTTACCTTTGGCGCGTGTCCAGAGAAAGGACCCACATTAGATCAAACAAACAAAGAGATGAGAGACAAATAACCAGAGGAGGTTGGACCGGTGTAGTGTCTTGTACGTGTCTGAGAGAACATTACGGAATCGATTTTACATTAATTCAACACTCAGAGAGCAGAAGGGGGGAAGAGAGTGGAGGAGGGGGGAAGAGGAAAAGAGAGAAACGAGGGAGGGAAAAGAAGAGAGAGCTGGTTTCCATAGCCGCGAAAAAATGGGGCTTTTCTTTTTGATAGTTGAGGGGGAAGAGTGTAGGGGGCTCTCGCAAAGAAGAAAAAGTAGAAAAAAAAGGAATAGAATAATACCTTGGAGAAATTGGCGCTGAAACAGACACGAACACTGGCTTACAAAATGAGGGGAGGTGTGTGGGAATGGATAACGCTTGAGAGAAAAACAGAACAGAAGAGAAATATAGATGAAACTGATGTTTCATCACTACCGATTGCCAATAGTTCTAGTAAATTAACATTTGTGATTTCAAAATTTCTTTTCACGGAGACAAAGCAGACTTTTATCGTATTGCTTTTCGAAATGTTACACAGCGCTTTAATCTCTCTCTCTCTCTCTCTCTCTCTCTCTCTCTCTCTCTCTCTCTCTCTCTCTCTGCTTTTATGGGAACTGACCCTCAGACTCCTCGCACTTAACTAGATCAAGAGAAGCTACCCTTCTTCCCGAGCAAGAGGGACCCTCGCAATAAACCCAGAATTTGCCGAATTATGCATCGCAAGCAGATCATTTTCACGTAACACTCTTTTAAGCTTAATTTATAACTGATTCCACATTATAAGCGAGTCTAAACAGGTGAGGGAAAATTTGTTTGAAAAAAAAAAAAACAGATCACTTAGGTAGCAATTTATCTGAATCCTAGCCACCCCTGCAGCGCTTTAGTCCAACCAGCGATTTGAAACACCCTTTTGTAAATTGTGTTGAAGCTAAGAGGATTATTGTACACGGGCTATAAGCACGCCACCCTTTCTATTCTGGGAAGCTTCGCGAAATAAAAGCTTTCCGCTTAATTGAATGACTGGAAATTTTAACTTTAAGAGGTTTCTTTCGATGTTCAAATTTACGGATAAAACTTTACTACAGCCGCGTTAAAGGGTACCACTAGACATATCATGTGCAAATACACTCACACACATACAAACACACATATACTGGGTACTTCAAATGCAAGGTTCGAAGCAACTTAAAACTATAACGGAGGATAATAATTTATTTCAGTTCTACAGCACATCTTCAGTCGAATGCATATCCACTTTTAG
>NC_061089.1:25303546-25401046 GCF_015104395.2 Macrobrachium nipponense
AGGGGACCAAACGGAGATGAGAAAACTAAATTAGTGCTATAGAGAGTGAAAGCTAGTGAAAATTTTTCCCCCTGAATAGAATGAAGATAGGAAAATGAGGAGAGAAATCACTGAAAATTTAAGAAATAATGAAAACAGATGTAAGGAAAGATTCACATGCGATTGACATGAAAAATTGAACTAAAAATTATGAAAATTACCGAAAAGGAAAACAGACTTAAAAAGATTCGACGGGAAATTATTGGAAAATACTTGAAGTAACTGAGAGTCAAAACCGCTAGAATTAAATGTGGGGAGAAATTACTGGAAGAGGATAAATGAGAATTAACGAAAGAACCACAGGCTCTAAAATGGAATGAGACCAGAAAACAAACTAAGGGTCAATGAGAAATCACAGGAAAAAAATTGGGGTGAATTATGAAAAGAACCATAACCTCTAGAACCGCATGCAAACGGGAAATGAAATTAGAATTAATGGAAAATGCTAGAACAACAGAGAAGTAAGGAAAGAATCACAGCCTCTAAATAAAGGCATGAGACCGGAAAACTTAATAAGAATTAATGGGGAATTCTAGAAAAAAAATTTAAGGTAATTAAGAAAAGAGCAACAGCCTCTCGGTGGAATGAAACCGGAAAATGAACTAAGAATTGATAATTACAGGAGAAAGCTCGAGAGAATTATGAGAAGAACCGCAACCTTTAGAACAAAGTGAACCCAAAACCTGAACCAAGTATTAATGAAAGATTACGGAAAAAAGGGTGAAGAGAATTCACAAACACTAGAATGGAATGAGAATGGGCCATAAATTAAGAAATTAGGAAATTACAGAACTATTTAAAAATAGAGGTAAGTTAAACACCACATCATGAAAAGTTTGAATAAATGAATGAATACGTGTGAAGGTAAAATCAAACTATAATAGTCGTTATTACTGTCTCATCCATAGATAAAATAGAAAAAGAAAAATATAACAGCAATAATAATATACATAAACAATATGCATTTCATGGAAATATTTCCCACTTCTTACACGAACTAAATCACAAAAGATTCATCAAACTTTCATGAAAAGAGGCCAATCTAAGAAGTAAAAAAGATAATTCAAAAGAAAAATTATCAAAAATGAGCAAAAATTAAAAAAATTTTTTTTAAAGAAACTTATTCTAAAACTTCTGAAAAGAACTCATCAATTTTGGTTCTTTCTTCTGGCAACTGTGTTTCATTTATTTTTGATTTATGAGTTCGGAAGACAAAGAGAGATTAGGGACAGTAGGAGTTATCAATCCTTCGTTGATATAATGGAATATTTATTAAAAGTCATTAAGCGATTCTAGTAAAACGACAAAAAATGTTCAATTTCATAAGTAGACAAACAATCAACTCCATAAGAAAAATAGGAGATAACATCGGAATACTCATTTCTCTTTCTCTTTTATTCCAACTTCTTATGTCTTCCATCCTCACATTTTTCCTTTAACTTCCTGGAGTTGGGTAGGAGAGAGGGAGGGAGAGAAGTAAGATGGATGACTCACACTTCAAAAGTTGAAAAAAATAAACTTCTCCGGCAAAGTTATGGCTTAGGTTCTACAGAACTGGAGATCGCTTCAACAATACCAGCTCAAGGAGTATCTTAAAAAATAAAAATAACATATCAAGAGTGCTTTAAAAACCAACAACTGAAGCATGATATTCAATATAGAAAAATAACTTAAAGCTGATCAGAGCACGGACTTGTGTCTATACAAGCAATAGCGGAGTCTCACAAAGTTCGCCTAATTTCATTGCCCCAGTAAATTCAGAATTCTGGGAAATCAATATATAATAAACAACATGAAGTGAATTATGTAAACCAAGAAAACGCTGAATTAAACGAATGGAATTTATACCCTCAATAATAAAAACTATCTGTATTTCCGCGTCAAGCAATTGGGATTTTAGGTGACTTTCGGTAACGCAAATTTTTTATCTAACTTTTGAATAAATATTCTGATATTCTTTTTATAGAGGACAAACTGATTTATTAGAATGAACTAGTATTCATAACGCTTCTAATAAATTTTACAAATATCTTCCAAGCTTGCACACAAGAGCGTTCGCATGTACACATACACTAAAGATTAGAACATGATATAAATATAATATAATATATATATATATATCATATATATATATATATTATATATATACATATATTATATAATATACATACATATATACTATATATATATATATATATATATATATATATATATATACACACACGTATATAATAAAAGGAACGAAATATTGTCCGAGAAGACAGTTCTCAATTCAGTAGCATGAATGGTTCCCTTTAAGGTCGCCCATCACCGCTTACTCATCTAAATTCCAACCTTATTGGTTCCTGTTCGCTCAGACAAAGACAAATAACCAAACTTGAGGGGAGCTCTAAACTTCGAATTTTTGAGGGAGAACGATGGGTGCTGGGGAGTAAGAGGGGGAAAGTCACGGAGCGGGGGGAGAGTATGTGGAAGGAATAGGGGGAAGGTAGAAGGGATGGTTGTCGCACTTCATATACACTTGGCCACCTGAGGCCATGTAATTTTAAAAACCTCCCCAAGCACAGAATGTAATTCACAGAAGCCCTCGCCATTAAGCATAGTCTGTCGAAAGAAACACCGGTATATCTCGACTGATACCACTTGTTTCAAACTGTAAGCTGAATTGTGGATGTATAAACTTTTATTGTATTTAATCCAATGGGAGTCAATGAACAAGTTTACTTTTTTGCTCCTTAAACTATTCAAATCCAATAACATTGACATACACGAATGCACCTGAATACATTTGCACGCACTCTTAAGTACCATCGTTCCGAAAGTCCTTGTCACATTTGTCTTTCCGTTAATTTCTTTTTGGTGGGAGGGGTGACAGCTAGAAGAAGAATGACCCACCGTAAAATGATGAACGTATGACTTATGTTTTAAAAGTGGCACCGGAGAAAAGATCACCGCTCACTATGAATTAATTCTAATGGTCACTGATAACCAGAACTTGCACAATGAAATTTTTATAGAAATATTCTCGCTTGGAATTCTCAACTTCCTACGTCCCATTATCTTTTAGGTAGCCTTCTTTACGCGAAAATAAGATTTCCTCCAAGGAATTATAAGAAGACTATCTGTGAGTGTGATCTTTATCCACCATCCATGAGAAACAAAATCGATACAAAAATTAAACCACGAAGGAAGTATGTCAAGTGCACTGAAATAAAAGTATAAAAAAAAAACTGAGATGAAGTAACAGGCTATGATGTTAGTCCTTACTAAATCTACTATAATCTTAAATATCGTATCTGTACTATATGCAAGAAAATTAATGATAATTACAAAAATGTCACACAATTGAAAAATCACCTCTGAACTCAGTGTTTAAGTAAAAGTCCAACAAAGAAGTTATCAAGTACAACTAACAGACAATGATCTCAGTCCTCACGAATTCCAGACAATACTACTGTATGCGCGGAGAGAGGAGAGAGAGAGAAAAAAAAAAAAAAAAAGGCTCCTAAGCGGTGACCCATATGGAAAAAGCTTGTCAGGCGCGCCGGCCGGAACCATTTGTCTTGGCTACGACACAGTCGCCTTATCACACCAGGGGAAAGCTGGGGAATTTTTGCCCCCCACTTCTTTCCCAATTCGCTTATTAAAGTCTTATTACATTTCCGTTTCCAATGTCTGTGTTTTTGCTGCAATATATCATGGAGTCATCTTTCAAGTTGGATGATTTTCTTGCTAATGCTAATACATGATCTTACAAGGCACCTACACACATTACATAATTTTGTAATATATATATATATATATATATATAGATATAGATATATATATATATTATATATATTATATATATATTATATATATATGCGTGTGTGTGCATATATATAAAATGTGTGCGCATGTGCTCGTATACCTTTTTTTTTACCTCTGCAGAGATTTAGCAGAAGGATACAGCCTTCTAGTTTCTGAAGAAGTCTCTAGGTATAAGGCTGGGTAGTCGTCAAACCTTTCCTTGACCGCAGCGAATACTTTTACCTAAAATATTTACAACCGTGGGGACTAGAGAGCAACAGACCGGGAGATCCTCCGTTCTATCAAAAGTGAGCCTAGCACTGCTCCACTCTGCCACGGCAAATAACTTGTGAAGACTTCACCGTAGCCGATTGTGTAAAATTCACTTTGATGCCACTTCTTATAACATTATCAGTACAGACTATCCTTCTGAGCCTAGAAAGTTAATTTCCAAACTTTTTTTTCGGGGGGGGAGGGGAAGTGACGCGGTTTAGATGATTAAATCAAAGTCGATGAATCTCAGTCCGTCATTATATCACAACGGCGTTTATTACGAATTCCTACGAGCTGTCCCTTATTCTGCCGAAAATTGTCGACCTCTAAAACAAGAGCATTCAAATTCCATTACAACTCAATTATACTAATATCAATCTCGCGCAACACCGTTGTTCGTAACCATTCTCACTCCAAATTCTAAATTACAGTCATAATAAAGACTGATTACTCCGCATCATAATTACAAAATTATGATGATGTGGTTCAATTTGTTTATAATTAATCCATCCCAAAAACAGTCGCTCGAAATTATTCCTACATTAGCCCCGTTGATATGGAGTCGCGTCGTTACCCGGGAAATTAAATGAGCCGTTTTCTGCCAGCAAACTAGCTAGCAGACATATTCTATAATACACACACACACATATATACATATTATATATATATATATATATATATATATATATATATATATATATATAGAGAGAGAGAGAGAGAGAGAGAGAGAGAGAGAGAGAGAGAGAGAGAGAGAGAGAGAGAGAGAGAGAGAATATATATATATGCAACATCTTCATCTTTGATAATACATTGCCATCTGTTTTGCTTATAAATGATGCACAGTTTCAAACAAACAGATAAAAACCATATATATATATATATATATATATATATATATATATAATATATATATATATATATATATATTCATAAAAATGTCTTATATCACAATGAACGTCAAAGCACTTTTTTTTTAATAAACAAACGTCACCACATAACCATGCTCCTAGAATCATCAACGTCACAAACCCACCTCTAGTACATCGGCGCTAAATTCCCCTTCTAAGTAGTTTGTGCAATAGGAATCCTCTTCTTGGTAGATCTCTGCAATAGTGTCTCTTAAACTCTGCCGAACCCTTCCTCCACCTAGCGAGAAATTAACCTTTGTCTCAGGTGCTTTACGAGAATGATTTCCAAAACCGGAGACTTTCAACTCGTCGCTCTTTCCTAACGGTTCCGAAATCTCAAGAGTCTTTGGCTCGTCCAAATGTAATGCTTCGCTTCCATTTAACACATCTTGAGCAATCACATTCCCTTCCTTAACCTCGTTTTGATAACTCTCTTTACTAAATGTGACATGCTTCTGCTTAACAGCATGTTTTGAATGATCTCCATTTTTTTCGAAACCAAGAACGCATCCCATTTCCCCTTCTACTTTATTGTGTTCCGGCCTCTTGGGCTTTTCCTCTGTAAGGGGATTTCCGACTTTGTTTCCATCGGGAGGTCTGAGTAGCGAAGTTGAAAGCGTAGGAAGGGCTTCAGCTTCTGATTCATAACCTTCATTATCTTGGGACCCAAGAGGCCTACTCTTCTCTAGGTCTTTAGAGGTGCTCGCGGCCAGATACGAGGGATCATTCCAGGCCTTTTCTTCATTCCCCGGCCGTCTCTTAAGCGGCGACGATATTTCACGCTTGTCGGCACTCGCTCTTGGCTTCTGATTCGTGGCCGAAACGAGTTTTTCTTTCGAATTCGCTCCTGCCGTTCTTCTGACTTTGTCTGTATTTTCTTTTGCCTTCCCGGAGAGGGTCGAGGCAGCCGGCTCGTGCTCAGGGCCGTAACAAGGGCGCTTTTTCTCATCATAATCGCTGGTGTCTGCGTTTTTGTTGTCTTCCGTTCCTGCTATGGTCACGCAGTTTTTTGTCTCGAATTCTGCGCCACTATTCTTTAATTTTTGTTTCAGGCGTGTGCCACCAGAGGTAGGCGGAGCCTCGGACTTGCTGCCAGTGTTAGGGTCAGAATCCCCCTCTTGGACCCCCACACACTTGTGTTGTTTGTTACCCATAGTTGATGGTTCTCCCAAACCTGAATTATTAATACCTGCCACAGCAACCCTCGTTTGACTATGATTTAGTGATGCCTTCTTGATAGAGAAACACTTGCCTGTTAATAAATTACTTTCGGTAATTCCCTTATTCAGGTTATGTTTCGCTTCAGTAGTTCCAGTGGTAATGACACTGTCGAGATTATTGGTAAATAATCCAATTTGCGATTCTCCAATTGCTATAGTATACCTTCTGTTCTTTTTACTGATCTCTACAATATCTAACCCACCATCCGTTCCTTTTAAAACCTTTGAAAATTCAACATTCTCTTCATCCAAATTCAGACTTGCCCTTGGGACGCGCCTACGAACGGTATCACTAAGGTTTAGTGTCACCGTGGACTCCCCATCGAGGGAACCTCTCAAGACATTACGTAAAGTGGCGTTGGACCCCTTCTTGTCCTCTGTTTCCCCAGCTGCTCCCCTAGGATAGTAAGAAAAAGATCTATTCCATTCAGGCCCTCCCAGCCTCCCGTTATAAATGGTTCTACGGCAGCCTGGGTTACTAAAACTGGGTTTATTATTACTGCCAGGGGTTTCCCGACGTGAATAGACGTCGATGTGATTCTTCTCGACAGATGATGCTTCCGTCGACGAAGATGCCGCCCTTTTTTCACCTGACTTGAACTTGCTGGGCAACAAATGATTGAACTGGGGGTAATTATAATTGTTACCAGAGGAACTAAAGGAGGAGCGTACGGTGTGGCTCGTCTTATTATTCTTGTAAGTTTCGTGGACACTTACACTTTCGTTGATAGATCTTTTGAGAGATGACTTTCTTGCTGGTTTTGGGGGCTTTTCGTTAACTGCGTTAACCCTTTTAATTAAAGTTCGCTTCGACAATGCATTATTCGCATTTACAAAAGCGGAAGGACTGGAATTCCCATTGGGACTTGTCTTCGCCACAAAGCTACGGTTTCCGTTTGGGCTGGTCTTTGGGCTCAATTTCCGTTCATTAATATTAACTACTGCACGCGGCTGATTAAACCTGCTTGCGAACTTGGTACCGTTACCAGTTGCGAGAGGGGTTGCGGTACTATAATCACGGTGGAAGTAAGGACTGTTTTTTCCTACAGTATTTGTCTGCTTTCTCGGTGGTTTCACGGGAGGCTGATTATTCCCGGAATTTCCACACCTATAGGCCTTGTCTGCTGAAGGACTATAAACGGGGGAACCGCAGTAGGTGTTAGGTCCTGGATTTCGCAAAACACCAGTGTTAACTGTCGAATCTCCAAAACAGAGGCCGTCACCCCTTGGCGCTGCAGGTTTGTGCGCCGTCGGTAAATTTACCTGTCCTCTCCGGGACACCTTGCCACCACCTGTAGCTCCTGCTGAAGTGACAGGTGAGAGTGGCAAGGGCCTCAACGCGGTCAGCAGTTGCCTCCTCTGACCTCCTCGACGTATGGAGGCCGTGTGACTGGTGTTGGAGGCCAACATGTGGATGGTGATGTAGGCCTTAAGTCAAAAGAACACTTCATGCTCAAATGAACGTCACATATACGTTTATATCACCGATGCAAATAAACCACTGCCTGTCTTGGAAGATATTCAAAATAGACCAATCTAATCACACCATTATTTCTCCCTTTTCGTTGCAATTTGTGATCACACAATTGCCTTGTATGTAATTTTTGAGGTTAGGATGCTTTTATCTGTAAATACAAACTTTTTCCTGTGCAGGTCAACGAAACATACGTATATCCACTACTGACATAGATGAATATCATTTTCACTTTAAAAAGTCATGTTGAATGGGTAAAAAAAAAGAAAAAGAAAAAAAGACAGTTGATATATCCATGAAACAATGAAGAATATAGGCTTCATTGCAGAAGCGGTATATGAGTAAGAATAAAATGTTTAAGTTTACACATATATTCTATAAAATCATCACATAAAAAAACGTATTCCAAATTATGTAAAGTAATCACTGAATGAACTTCAAAACCAATTCCTCCTAATCTACTGAGCTCCACACTGGATAAAGATAACACAAGAGGCCGTTAAATTTACAGCGATACTGAGCACTGAAGGTACTACATTATAAATGTTTTCACCGTTTTCATTTTACATATTCACACTATAATCAACACACTTAAGGACACACTACAAATATTAACAAATAAGCTTGAATATTTTCTGATACACCGCTGAGCATACACAAATGAATTCACGCACAAACCACGGGTAATACACGCCAAGCGTAAATATACAAAACGGATAAATATTTAACAAAATATCACTTTTTTTCCTTGGAAAATAAAACGGTGTAAAACTTCTCGACACACTTGTAACTTGGAGAGATGCGGGAAAGAAAGCATACGGCACTTTCCCTTCGGGTGAGTCACTTGGCACTTTGAGGGGTCACATCCGTCAGCCAAGAGCGTTTGCGATCCTATGGACAATCCAGAGGTAACAACAATAAGAGGGGATGGAAAACGTTGGGTGGCACCTCCCCCTACATCCAGCTTGTCCCCTCTTAACTACTATCAGGGAGGCTCATTTCACCCCACCACCCTCTGAATCGCTAGCGCCTATAACACTCTTCCCCTCGGAGCGTATTTCACCAATCCTTAATGGCCACTAAGAATCCTCGGCCTTATCTGAATATTTATGGGGCAAAAAAGATTCCTGAACTTTGTCGAACACGGCAGGCTCTAGAAAGTGAGATAAGAAGATACCTTAGGGATCCACAGCCCGAACATTATCGTGTTTATCCAGAGGCCAATTCAGTGCAGTCCCCGAGAATTTATCTTGCTATCGACGGTAAACGGATAAAGCCCTGGCACTCCTTGTCTACTCCCCACAAACCCCCACGCTCCCCGACATATCAAACCGATGACCCTTTATCCACTGTTTCGTGGATCCAAAAGGGATGAATGAGGGGAGGGGCTGCCAAGATGTGAGGGGAGAAAGATCTCATAATGTTCCAGGAGGTGAGACCAGATGGTTGATGGTTACAAACTTCTTAGAGAGAGAGAGAGAGAGAGAGAGAGAGAGATAGAGATCGAGAGAGAGAAGAGAACCGAGATCAGACAGAGAGGACAGAGAGAGAGAGAGAGCACTACGTCTCTGAAGAAATGTTAAGACAATCGATGAGTTGCTAATATAAAATTAATTTCATTGAAACCAATAAGTACTACTGTTACTCGTATGTTACTCGTAGGTTCACAAATGACTGAAAATTTTCTTCATAAGCTTCAGGTATGAAAACATTTTCTTCGATGTTTACTAAAGAATAAAAGAACCATAATTATGGTACCTTCACAACGAAGGTTCCTTGAAAACGACATACAAATACCGTAGGTCTCATGACGATAATTTGATGTCTTGTAGTCATGCTATGGCTTCCATTTGATCTCCCAATAAATGGTCATTACCATTAATCATTAGTAATGCAATTATGATACACATAAAAGAGAGGGGATACCGACATAATGTATCATTCAGGTAAACGGCAAAAGGCACTTGATTTTGCCCCACTAAAAGAAGTCGCTAGCATTTCATATCCAATTAAGGAAAACATAATAGCAACATAAAGAACTCAGGAATACATAAATGCACAGCGAACTCGGAAATACGTAATTATAAAGAATGTTTGTTCAAACAACGAATATGATGGCACTGCAAATATATACGTGTCTGAAATATTTCTAACGTTAAAATAATTCGGTTAAGTACAGCTAACTTAATATTTCGAATCCTTTACGAATTGCAAAATTTGTATCTTTAATGTTAATGCATTAATGTAAGTTTATAATGTATAAGCTATCATACATTTATGAGTCAGTCTATGGGTTTTGGGGTGTTTTCTTGAGAGGGAAATCTTGTATTGTAGAATATTTTCTCAAACACCCCCCTCCCAAGGTTTGAGTATTGCCTCATCGAGGTCCTCCCTTGGTAATGGTATACACTTTGACGGAACAATGAAATACTCATGTCTGATATTTTGTTTCTCTCTCTCTCTCTCTCTCTCTCTCTCTCTCTCTCTCTCTCTCTCTCTCTCTCTCCACAGCTGGGGGCGACGATTTTCGACTACCAATCTGCATGCAAGTGGAGAAGCATCAAGAATTGACACTGTGAGGGAGGCTGCAAAGGGGCAGACAGACTTATGCTTGTAATAATGAACTTCTGTCACCATTTTAAGCACTTCAGACAAATGTCCAATGAGCGCAGTAATAAATGAGCTACCATCTACGGCGCATCACAAACTCCAAAATCAAACCGGGGAAAATTTCGTCTGCCTTGTTCTCGGCCGCCACTCCTTGGGAGACCGAAACCTTTCCCCCTCCCTCCTGACGGAGAAGATTACTCGACGAATCAATCTTTGCCTTCATTCCCCTACAGCATCCCGCCTTCTTCTCCTTCCATTCCGTCCCACCCCATGCAAAACCATCCCCATGTTGGTCATTTCAACCCCACACACACACCTCGTTCACTCATCTCCCCACAACCCCACCCTCACCCCCACCCAGTGTGTATATGTGTGCTCATTCTTCCAGTCACCCATATATATTCTTCGAAGCCTTTATCACACCAAATACCATCAGTATTATTGCTCAGCGTCCTTGCCTGAGGGAAATTACTTGGGGGGGGGGGGGCGGTTTGGGGAAACATGTCGTATGGGGGGAGTTGAGTGGAAAGCACAAGGGTGGAGAGATCGTTTCTCGTAAAGGATACTTCTAAAATAGTAAATTTATTGAAGTGAGATCCAGTTTGTAAATAAAAAACTAAATTAAATGACGCCTCTTCAAATAAATCTTTATCCTCGCATCATAAATTCATCTTTAAACCATGTTATAGGAAGTTTTAAGGCAATTAACCTAAAACTAAGGATGTCGGTGCTGTCTCGTTAAAAGAAAACCCCATTCCCATAAATATCACAACCAATAATGGGCGCAGTCAGCTGCCAGAAAAATATTCATATGGGAAATGTATATTACTATAATTGTACAAATTAGACATCAGTAAGCAGTCGCAATTCTACTTCTGTAGGATGAATGGAAATAACATCATAGCATTCTCGTCGTCCTGTGTGATGTGAAGATTACATCACGATATGGAACAGAAAACCCGAAATACACATAAACATATAAGTGTTTATATTTGTGTGAATGTATATATATATATATATATATATATATATATATATATATATAGGACTATATATATATATATACAGTAAGGAGTCCGTTACTTATCTCATGACTAATACAGAGAGAGAGAGAGAGAGAGAGAGAGAGAGAGAGAGAGAGAGAGAGAGAGAGAGGAAAGGGCCTCAATTCCTGAAAATCTATCCGTCTGCTCCAAAGTAGAGTAAGCCGTTTCGCGAGTAATAACAAGCGTGGCCATTTTCTCCATCTAATCGTCTGGAATTATGGCAACGCCGGTGGTGATTTTGGTCGTTCAATTACACTCTATAGGATCAGCGGATTGACTACCATAATCCTCCTAGCGATCAGAGAACCCAGTCTGAAACCACCCCTAGCCCCCAACCCCACTCCTGTACGCGACACAGTCGCTGGACCCCTGCCGCCATTACCAACACAAACTTATTCGCGAAGTGCTATGGTCTTTTGATTAAAGACTTGAAGCGGGATATAAGTAAGTAGGTCTCTCCAAACTTCTAAAGAAGTAACTGGAGAGTTATCACAGCAGCTTCACAAATTTTAAATTACCCCTTACCTAATTATCGTCATCATCCTCATTATTATCATCATTGTATTATTATTATTACTATTTTTAGTATCATTTTTATTTTCGAGGATGTATGTGAGCAAAAGTATGATCTACAAATAGCATTTATGCTGCTCCTGATATCAATTTAAATTTAAGGCTTTTTTTAAAGCACGTCCGTCTAATCAGAAACAACGGTTGTTTATGAGTGACTACTTGAGGGTTGAAGGATATTTAAGCAACTTAGTCTTCTTTGATCATTAAAAAATAATGTAATATGGTACAACAAACAATTCTACTAGTAATGAAAACAACAGCAAAGACAAATGTCTTCAAATCAAGTCTTTTTTATGGGTGAATAATATATTAGGAAAACTATAGGGAATTAATAAAGGCGACAGGACTTGTCAAAAATATCATGGAAAACGAAGTCTAAATCTATCGTACACGGATCTTTGAAAAATTTAGTGTACACCCACTTTGAATGGGAAAACAAAACTGAGATTGCAATTTACAAGAGTGGCTAAGCCAAAAGACATTTATATGGTAATAATCATTCAATAAAATAAACCAAAAACATTACTGCCAAGAGTTTATAGATGAAAGCAAGAGGGATGGAAAAGTCACTACATATTGGTGACATGAAGTTACTTTTCACGGACAAGGATATGCGAGATAAATTGATGATGAATATACAAGATGAGGAAATTCCATGAACAATATAGGCCGGAATGGAGAATTACCTAATAAGAAAATGTCAGATCTCCATGTATGGAAACTGACACATTATTTTGTATACGATTCGAATAGGTAAAAGAAAAGAGGGAACAATCTTTGGCACACTAGTCATAGGATTCAAATGTCAACGAGTAAAAAGGAATATCAATATATAACCAAGTCTTTAAATATGTGTATAAAAATAATACACTCACATACGTAATCAAGGAAAGGTCCAAATGGGTCTACCATCAAGAGGAGTGCACGCCTTACTGAATAACGAATTGTTTATAGAACGCAGGACTGTTGTAAATAGCCTTTCAAGTATGCATGCACTGACACCATGTGCCATCGTTTTTATGCAAGGTTACCGTCATTAGCTAGAGAATTACATGATAAAAGCGGCGTCGATTAGTGTGGAAAAAAACTACTGAAGGAAAGAGGAGAATGAGCGCATACGAACACAGCACACACACACACATGTATGTATATATATATATATATATAGTATATATATATATATATATATATATATATATATATATATATATATATATATACTCTTATGTTCCAGGGCCCGTTTGGACTAATGGCCGTTGCCTTTTGTTCTTTGTCGTTTTTTTGAAAGCGATGCTTCCGAAGGTCATTTATTTTTATTCCGATGTCCAAGGCAAAGATGTGCGTGCTGAAACTGATTTAGTAATATATATATATATATATATATATATATATATATATATATATATATATATATATATATATTACTAAATCAGTTTCAGCACGCACATCTTTGCCTTGGACATCGGAATAAAAATAAATGACCGTTCGGAAGCATCGCTTTCAAAAAAACGACAAAGAACAAAAGGCAACGGCCATTACTCCAAACGGGCCCTGGAACATAAGAGTATGTAAATTCCAGCATTCCATCAAACTGGAATGACTCAACCTCAGTATTCCCACATGGTTCATCTCCACCCTGACCTCGCCATCCACCCTCTGTAGTAGGGCTCGCTTTCCCCCTTGCAGCTACCTATCATCCATCTCCCTCTATACGGGCCTCCCTGGCTCTGCCGCTATAACCGGTACTTGGAATCAAGAATGACGGTAAGGGAGCAAAGGGAGAGTTAAATGATGAAAGGGAGAGAACATAAAGAGAAACAGAGTGACGGCAGGGGATGGGTATAAAAGAGCATTGAAGAGAGAGAGAGGAGGAGAGGAGAGAGAGAAAGAAGAGAGAGAGAACGAGAGAGAGAGAGAGAGAGAGAGAGAGAGAGAGAGAGAGAATCATGCTATTGCACTTTTCTAACGGAAATAAATCTATACGTTAGAAACTCGACTTCCTAAATGAAACATGTAAACAAATATACCCTATTATCTACTAATCGTCTGCCAATTCACAAACCAAAACAAGTGAAAAATTACAAGCGTAATACAAATACACAAAGAAATTGGGAACAAACCCAGTCAGTCGTCAGTTATGATAAAGCATCAAACTCGCAGACCAGAACCGTTGCCCTTCATGATGGTGTTTTTGATCAACAAAGACTATCAACACTAATTTAGTTACGGGGCCTTTGAAGGAAACAAGTTCAGAGGTTCTTCACAGTCTTCACTCCTCCCCTTCCAGGATATCGTTCAACAAGAGAGGCGAGGAGCGGGAGGGGAGTGGGGAGGTAACCTGAAAACCATTTATTACAATGTCAAGTGGAAACAATGACGACGTACTATTGTGTGCATAGAAAGCGACTGCTCTGCGCTGATGGTGCTGTTGCTTGGGGAGTGTGCTTTACCTCGCCCTTCCATTAATGAGATTCGTACGCTGTTGCTAAACGACAAACGACAATAGAGAAACAAATTCATTATGACCAATGAGGCTACCGTTAAGTCCCGCAATTGGCACCTCACTACATCTAGCGATGCTTTGCAGAATGCTGGATGATTTCCTTTGGCAGTAAAGATCTACACAGGAAAAACTGATTAGTCAGACCAGGCTCCCAGTAAAAACTGAAATTGTTAGTGTCAATGGGCTATCGCTGTACTAAGGAACTACAAAGGAAAAAGATGAAAATGAAATCAGTCTTCCAGTAAAAAGAAAATAGTGGTAGTGCCAATGCACTTTCTTAGCCGGACAAATGAAGACGACTGATTCCTGACAATCGATCTTAAAACACATTCCAGGCTCTCATACCAGTCCCAAATTGGTGTATACACGTGTAAAGAACACTTAGTAGTGTTAATCCCTCGCTCACTGAAATTTAGAACTGATGAAATTCGAACAGCCATGAGTTAAATCAGTTCCATAACTATGCTAATAAAAAAATACAAGTTAGAGAAAGCTCCCTACCATATCATTTACTATCAAAGCCAGAGAGAGGGAGCGAGAGAGAAATGGGTAACCGGAAAGTCTCCTTTAAAAAATTCACAACGTAATATCAGTTACAAAGCACCAAGAATATTATAACTGTAAACGAAAAAAAGAAATCTAATAAGGCACACCAACGAATAAAGCTATCCTAGCATTACCCAGCAAGCCTGGAAGGTATTAACCACCTCATTAAAAGAAAAGTCTTGACAAGCAAGCTAAACGTCCAACGAAGGTTCTGCGATTGAGGAAAGGACATGGGATTATTAAACACTATGAATCCCGCGGAAGAACTATACTGAAGCCTAGTCTACGAGTAAATCAACTGTGATACAGAACCATGTGCTTCTTCAAGTGGGGATGGGGTGTAGCGGAGAGCTCAGGCTCTGAACAGGGAGATTTAGTTGGCAATACCCTCCTGGGCAATAACCGATCGTGATCATCCTCTTTAATGAAAATTTGTTCCTAAGGATTGAATGGGGCAGCTAGATGCGTTAAAAACAGCGTGGGGAAGGGACCTGGAGAGGGGAAAAGAAGCGATAATGGTTTTCAAGAGCTAGCACATGACGACCAAACAAAATTTTCTGAAAGAGCAGCTGATGTTTGATAACTCGTCACCATAAAATTACAGATGATAGACTTCAATGCTCTACAGTGGTCCATATACTGGACTTTAAAACACACAAGTTGTAAATTAAAAGTAAAACAAACTGCCACGGCAAAGCCAATTTCATACTGCATACTACGTACTACTTCCTATCTTGATGTCTTACACGGCTGTTCCCAAAGTCAGAATGAAATTCATGACAGGGAGAAAGTATTTACCAACGCAACCTCTGGATTTGATTATAAAGTTTATCCAAAGTAAGCAAATGCAATAATTGTTCCGGTTTTTAACAAAGGCAAATTTTAGATTACGCACTATATGTGAGTGTGTAAGAAAATCATGAGGAAATTGAGTCTGAAGTGAAATATTGCCTAATGAGAATCTACATTAGTTTTGCTTACAAATAATCAGTCTTCAGGTCAGTGACCTGTATCACACCAGCCGAAGAGTACTCCAACACCGATTAGTCAATTTAAACAGACCAGAGATAATGCTAGCCAGTGTATATGGTTGCCCACTATGGAAGATTCGTTGTCGAGTAGTTCCTATTCACAAATTCATTTCCCTAGAAAAGCCACATGTGACCAACTAGAGAGAACGGCTCATTTCTTGAATGCAGATCGATATCGCCGGATCTCCATCAAATTAACGCCCACCCTCTTTCTCCTCCCCTCCCACCCAATTTCGATCCGTCAAAGAAAACAGGAAACCGCCAAACAAAGAAAATGGGCTATAATTTTGAAAAAAAAAATTACAGGATATTCTACTGTAAATATACTTTTCAGTTCTCTGCATTAATGAGTAAGCAAACTATTTTAGATGTCAACATTCTCTGGTTAGCAAATAAATCTTCGAGTATTTTCATGCGCTCTATCAAAAGGGCTGACCAGTGGACTAATTTCAGTTTCCATCTGTAGAGTTGCTTGTATGCATAACATTGGATACACATTATAGAAAACAACTCTTCTCCCTTTTCAACGTGAAAGATGGAAAAAAGACCAAGGATAAACCAGTCCTTATCCTATACAGGTACGACAGGAATTGTAAAACTGCAAGTCAGAAAACTTAAGCATGTTTGATAACCTTAATTTTGGCAACCTTAAAGGCCAGCGAAGATTTATTCCAACATGTAATTTTCCGCAAAGCTCAAGTTAGTTGCAATGATTTTAGATTAAACACTAAATCGCGTCCTTCTCACGGTGGAGTTTGCGGGGTTAATTTTTAAAAATGTTTTATTCTGATGCAAAAGCACGCCATTCTATACACACACACACACACACACACACACACACACACACACACAATATATATATATATATATATATATATATATATATATATATACACAATTAACATATATATTTACAAATAACAATATAATATATATATATATATATATATATATATATATATAAATAAAGTACCTTCTACAACAATTAACAATCATATTGTACGAACAGGCAGTCAGGTGACCTAAATGAACCCTCATTATCACTTACGATCGCATTTGCAAATTCGAAATTTGCCAAGTTGCACGAAGGCGTTTACGATTGTGTCGCCGTGTAAGTTGAAATTACGAAAGATGAAAAGGTCACCAATGCTGTGATAAATCTAAAGAAGCGCCTGGAGGCTGACATTCTAAACAGAGATTAATGACTGGCTC
The DNA here is from genome assembly GCF_015104395.2 of Macrobrachium nipponense. Classification (NCBI taxonomy): domain Eukaryota; kingdom Metazoa; phylum Arthropoda; class Malacostraca; order Decapoda; family Palaemonidae; genus Macrobrachium; species Macrobrachium nipponense. Next base: position 25,320,771 of record NC_061089.1, read on the forward strand.
TATAGAACAAACCAACTTCCGGGAGCGTAAGGTTACTTATGTAAGTATCGTCAATCGAAGTAGGTGGTTTTGTTTCGTTAATAGTGTTTTTTTTTTTGTCTTTTAAGCTGTATGCATAAATACACACACACACACCACACACACACACACACACACACACACACACACATATATATATATATATATATATATATATATATATATACATATATATATATTACTAACAGGACCTCATTGAAACTGGATACCTTTCAAATGAGGACTGTTAGTCCAAGAAAGCTTGTAACTTTTTTTAATAAATATTTCCGCTTGATAGCATTCAGCTTCAATGAGGTCCTGTTATTAATTGTACTAATACACAGAACACTTGTGTAATGATAAAGTTTAATATATATATATAGTATATATATATATATACATATACATATATAGGATAATATATTCATAGATATATATATATATATATATATATATACATATATATATACATATATATAGTATATATATATATAATATATATATATATATATATATATATGGCTTTTTTCCCTTAATGTTATTTTTGGCCTAAAATTTCTTACCTTTATGTACAAATCATAAGTAAAGTTAAATTGTGTCTACATTATGAGGACCATAATCCATTCACTTCACATTTCTTTGCCTAAACGGAAGCAATTTAGGAGCAAGAACCCCCATCAGGAAGGTAACGAGGACTACTAATTTTTCCTGTAATTACAGCATGTCCTTCTCATAGCCTCTCTTACTTTGATCAAACTCCTGTACCTGTATCTTATAAGCCGAAAGCTTGTGGTACAGTTTGGTATCCCAGGGGACGTCGCCACATGCACAGGTAATTAAGTCATCGCATGGGATAAAACGCTTGACAGATTAATTACTTGTTGGGCGTCCCTCATGATTAATTGCCGTGGAGATGATTAAATGTGATTCGATGAATATTAGAATAATGGACGGAAGCGGCTCGTAATTGTTGCCTAGAGCTCTCCCTACAATGGAAGGTCGACTCGAAGTTGATACAGGTAATGAGACACCTTTAGAGGCAATAATTAGCTGCATCTTTGTGTTAGTACTTCTGTAAATTAATAGTTCATGTTTTAATAGGTTCAACTGAAAGATGACCTAATTACCAATGCTATTCCAAAAAGTATGATTCCGCTTGCAATGACTTTGCAACCCACAGTCCATTCTTTATTATACACGCTAGAAATTCTATTTTATCACGTACCTAAGACCATGGGGAAAAAATTCGGATCCTAATATTTGAATTCAAAATATAAGGATGATCCTTCATTGCAGTTCACTACAACAGTGTTTCAACATTTATTCATTTGCCGCAGTTTTTAAGTCGGGTTTTGAAAAAGAAAAAAACCCGCTTAGCGTAAAAGGAAAATTAGCATAAGTAAAAAATTATAGTTTTTAAAACGGACAAAGAGACAGAGAGATCAAATATCTGGGATATATACTTTGAAGGTTACAACAGGTTAAGTGCCACTTGAAAACACAAATGGCATCATAAGAATCAATAATAATAACAACCCATATATAGACCTGCACAACAAAAAGGCCCAGGAAAAGCACTGCAGCTGTGAATACAGGATCGCCAGTTGGTGTTTGTTTGACTGCACATGAGGGGGTGGGGGGAGGAGGGTGGGTTTGAACTACGGTGGACGATCACTAAGAAACGGTGTTGCTCTCATTAACAATCGAGGAGATGGGAGGGAGGGTCACCTTTTGTTGAACATTATCTTCCTTAATGTTCAGCGAAGAGAGGGGCGAACTGATGTTAAACAATGTCGAGAGGGAAGGAGGGAGATCGTTTATATTAACTCCAATCTTGTTTGGAGAGGGTCTATGAAACATTGAAAAGAGAGAGGGTGCAAAGAAATTGTAGGGCTGAGAAGGAGGGGAGGAGGGATGGGTCGAATTCGAGGCGCTGATGAGAGAGGAGAATTATCTTTTGTTTCTTTCAACTCTCCTCTTGCATCATGAGAGCTCTTTAGCGGCCTGGCATTATGAATCATTATTGATTCGTTTTCTTATCTAGGGTTCAATAAAGAATGAGATGTCAATAGAACACATCCACATATCAAATCTCGCATCTTTCGATTGGAATATTTAATAATAATAATAATAATAATAATAATAATAATAATAATAATAATAATAATAATAATAATAATAATGTGCACAGTTTTCTGTGTCGAAAATTGTGATAATAGTTGCAGGTCCACAAAAATATAGCATTTGAGAGTTGATGGTCTTTAATAAATATTAATAGCTTTCGAACCTTGTGCTAGGTTCATCCTCAGTCAAGGATGAACCTAGCGTAAGGTTCGAAAGCTATTAATATTTATTAAAGACCATCAACTCTCACATGCTATATTATTGTGGATCTGCAACCAATAATAATAATAATAATAATAATTTTGTTTATAATTTTTTTGTCCCTAAGCATTTGCGCTCTCTATTTGATTAATGACAGATTTATGGTTACTAAAACAAGCCCTCTCTATTTAAACCCAATTTTCATTCATATGAAGATCGAATCTTCTCCCCAGAAAGACAGGCAATTTAGTGATCAAAAAGAGAAAAAACGGCAAAACGAAGGCAGGAAATAGCTATAGCAACCAATGCCCCTTGAAAAACTACCAAAAACCAACCGCAAAAACAAACAAAATACAATAAATTGCACAACAAAATCTTAGAGCCTGACAGATGAATAATCAGAAACTTATCTTCTATCGTATACCACCATAACCCGGATGCTCCTCGTGTTTACAAGACCTGTGCGCAACACGACAATCAGGTAATGGACTAATTCACTCGAGGAATTCGTCGGAATGACGGCTTTATGGGAGCCTTTTATTTGCCGCTGGGAATTCCAGAGTAGCCACCCAAAGGGTCGTTTAGTTGCTACTTTCGTACAGAACGAAAAACCATCTGAACATCGCATTAATTAACAGGAGGAGAAATGCCAAGTAAGAGCAACTTTCTGAAGCTACATACAAATGGCTTACAAAATGTTCCAGTGAAGTGAAATAACGTCTTAAAAATGTGGATTACAATTTTCACAATGTGTGTGGAACAAAAATTTTAAATTGCAATAATTTTTAAATCAAAATTGAAACAAATTCAAGTTGATGCACTTGATAAGTTTGACATTTACCATATAATCAAAGAACACATCTGAAACGTAGCTCCACCAGAAGCACAACAGCACACCGGGATATTACGGTAGAAGTTTTCGTAAGCCAGTATTACAGCATTTTCTCGTGAAAATACATGAGAAGAAATAGGCGGATTAAAATTTATCAACAGATATTTAGACGTATGTTTTCCAAGTAAATTTTGATTTAAGAGATTGGTGAAATTTTATTCTCTGTATGTGCAAGTTCGGCTATTTAAACTAAAACTCCTGTCTGATCTATTTTATTTACTCCTATTCGGTGAATAAAAAAAAAAAAAAAAAAAAAAACCTACCTTTGTATGTCTACAGCGCGACCATTGTTATGCACGAATCGCTGTTCATCCCTACAGATCTCACATTAAGGGAAAATCGTGAATTTAATGCATGTACATTTACGCATTCCGGTCCTTAGTAACAGGCGATCAAAGCCCTTTTAAACAGTTCCCTAATGTAATCCCCTGAATAGAAATCAACACACAATAACCTGTGCATTATTCAATAAGCCTTCACAGAAAAGGGAATGGTGCCAGGTCAAAGGCTTCTATCTCCTATTTACATTTCTCTGTCGTTTCAATCAATCTCAGATGCGCACCACGGCACGCCATTCAAGGTTCACGTAATCACAATTCAGTCATTTTTCATGAGAAAACCAGTTGTTGAGGCAAAGATGCACTCACTGGCTCCTGTTTATATAAAGAAAAAAAAGGAGAGAGAGAGAGAGAGAGAGAGAGAGAGAGAGAGAGAGAGAGAGAGAGAGAGAGAGAGAGAGAAAAGAGAAAGAACAAATGAGGGAAGGAAACGAAGGTAAAAAAGGTTAGTAAAGAAAGAAAGGAAGAGAAGCAAAGGGGAAACGAAAAGGAAGGATGAAAATAGGGCTCCAAACCCAGAACAAGCAACAGACGCCACTTCTTCCAAGAAAAGAAGTCTATGATATCAAGGTAAATTTCTTAATACCATGTAAGGGAACTTTGGTGGGAAATTTGCTTTTGGCCACTTTTTCCTTTTAATTGGTAACCCTTGCACTATGTAAAACAGTACCTGTCATGCCAGCTTATTTCAACCATAACTTACTTAATAGATAACTGATACTCGTAACATTAAGAGACCTTATTCTCGCCATATTTCCCATAATAAATGAAGCCGACCCTTTCACTGGATGACATAGAGCTTATTTTTTCAACTTTCATCTATAACATCCGTAATTACATAACCAAGAAATAAAGGATAAGAAGAATTGCTGGTGATAAATGTAACCAAAGAAGTATACAAGACAATTTTTTTCAACGATCCTTTTAAAAATCTTATAAAAAATGAAAAAAATTCGCACTTCCATTCGGATCAGTCTCTTTCTTCAGTAGATTAAAACAGTGACTTTTGCCTTACCGTTCCCACTTTGTCTTTTAAATGATCCTAAACTGACAATTTTTGTCTTAACGTCCACGATATAATAGGAGATACAGCAGCGGTCACTTTATTCTTCCAGACTGTTTCCTCCATAAAAAGCTAAACTAGTGACTTATACGCTGTGTAAAACTTTTAGATGTCAACTCATCTGGCAACAATTCTCAACGTTAAACAAAACAAAACAAAAAATAAATAAATAAAAACATTTTTTTTTTAAATTAAGTTTTGTGAGTGCACAAGATAAAACTTCACTTTATATTTACTTCAGTTTTCTTTGTACAATCTCTAAATATATTTAGCACGAGTTTTCTTTGAAGACATGGAAAAAAATAGCAACTCTTATAGACCATTGGAACTCCCAAAGGTTTACTACGTAAAACAAATTGCGTAACTTATCTTCGCCGTGTAAATAAACTTTACGATGCGACAAAATAACTATTTCTTGAGAGTAAAGAAAGAGGGATATAGACCCAGGAATCAAAAGCAGGAAAAGGAAGCAAAAGCTTGAAATCAGGAAAGAAACGGTAGATGTGAAAAGTAGGTTGACTATGTTATGCTTGAAATTTATCCTGTGCACATAATCCTTGCCTCCGAGTTTCACGAACCTTTTGACCTGTTTTGCTGATGCGTCATTGTAGAGTCCCTCCAAAATAGTTCAAAATACTGCCCTTGCCAGTTACAATTTGAAAACAATAAAAAAAAAATCCCTCCAAGGATACTTTCCTGGTACGACCCTTTCCTCTGAATCTTTCACCTGAGATTTCAGTCACAAAACAAAGACAGCAATTTCTTTCAAACAAAGACAGTGACGTTCTCTCGAGACGCAACCCCAGGGAACGCATCGTAGACCCCCGATCCCAGCGTGCCAGACGTCCTCCCTCTCTCGTATTACATTTCACTTTCTGTTTTCCCGTCTTAATATACGCGACCACCCATTTCTCCGTCCTCTCTGTCGTTTTGGTCTGCTCGAGCATATTAAGGACTTACAAATCTTTTCATAAGTAGGCACAGACAAAACAGCTTCATGTAAATTTAGTAGTTTTATGACTAACTTCCTATTAGATTCCATGTTCACATTATCAAGAGCTAAAACAACTGGCATTAAAACGTGTTCGGGCCTAGGACAATTTTCCGATTAAACGGATATCTAACCAAGCGTCATAAAAAAAGCACTTGTGAACAGTCGCTGTAAACTATGACCTGACGTAACGAAACTCACTCTTAAGAAGTAAGGAGGTAATTTTATTCTTTTCAAGTAACGTCAACAGCGTCTCATTTTAAGCCAGAATTCACTGAACCCTAAATGACGTGGTTTGAACATTTCTCAGCGTTCTGCTGACAATTTTCTTTATCCCAGAGGTTGGGATGGAATAAAAATGGTTTTTGGAACGCTGCCATAATCATATGCAAGTCTGCTCAAAAATCTTTAACGACAAAAAAGAAAAGAAAAGAAAAAAAAAAAAGGTCCAATGGTCCGGGAATAAAAAACCACTTTAAAAAATGGAAGGAAGAAAATCTCTTGGAACACAGCTTTGATCAAGAGCACTTTTGCTCGAAATCGTCAAATTACCATGAAATAACTCCGGAATGTGATATGACAAGTGTAAAGAGGGTTAAATTTATAAGAACAAACTCTTACAGCCTGTGGGAAAGAGATGGTAATTTCACAGTGGCTGGTTAATCGGTTAAGATATCAAAAAGTTACACACACAAAAACACACAGACACATACTTGCGCTCGCATGCGCAGCTGTTACGAGTACAAGCATGAGCAAATTTGCACACCAACACAGACTCAATTTACACACACACACACAAATATATACGTATATATAATTTTACAAGCCTAATGTATGGATGAATGAGAGAGAGAGAGAGAGAGAGAGAGAAGAGAGAGAGAGAGAGAGAGAGAGAGAGAGAGATTCTATGTACTAGGCAATCCAGAAAAGATAGGCAACCATCCTTTTCCATTTCCATAGCGAATTTTATTGCTGGTATTAATTCATTTCATTTAACAAAAAAAGTTATTTGCATTTCCGTTACCAGGCCTAACGCATGCTATGTCGTCCACCTACCAAACCACACTATATTGCGCGTGATGACTTCGTTTAATATTCTGCTTTCGAGAATTTTCATATAAAAACTACAGAACACGGGAGATAAAGGGTTACCCGATGATATACCAAAATTTAGAGAGCAAAATTTCCCGATGAATTCAATTTACATACTTTTATACACATTTTAATTAATTCTATTAACGTGTGCTTGAAAAATGGTATATCCTGCTGTCTGTTCTTTAACATATCAACTAAAAATTCCAACAAATAACCAACAGGTACTTTTGTGAATAATGAAGTCATTCCAAAACTCACTAGCCTGGATTTACGATAAATATGTATATCATTTAGTTTATATTTATCAGTCAACAAACGCACCGACACATATTTTCGCATATATATATATATATATATATATATATATATATATATATATATATATACACACACACAACATATGTGTGTGCGTGTATGTACAGACACGCCTTGCTACTCCGGCTTTGCAGTTGCAAATACACCCTCCCATGCTTCACTCAACTACAGGGGAGAGATTCTCCCAGAAAGTGATGCCACTAGAATGATGGCAGTATAAGATCCTCTACGTCAACTTATTACGTCATTTCCCTTCATTCGCAAAGCCATTGCATCCCATATTTCATTAACGATGATACAGCTGTAGCCATAGAGACCACGCTACTGCAGCTGTTGCAAAGGAAATTGACGCGACTTGCATCACCGTGTGGATATATACAACCGAGAGTAAATTTCATTAAAAATTAAATGTTAAATATTTGCCTCAGGGATATCGTTAGTTATTACGATCCACATTTTATACAAGGACAACGAAATTATCTTAAACTATCTCGAAAGTTGCTGGCTCATCTAACAATGATTTTGAAGAACTGATTAAACATTTGCGGTAAAAAACTAGAACCGAGAAAGGCAATAGAGTTAAATATATATAAATAAAAACAATTACTTGTGGTGTTGGGGTCGAAAGCATAAAGAATATAATTTTCAGGCCCTCCTGACCCACAGTAAAGTTTTAAGGTAATAGGAAAGCACAGTTATATAGATAAAAAAAAACATGTTAGTATGTGTGTGTGTGTGTGTGTGTGTGTGTGTGTGTGTGTAGGGCGTTTTTTGCAAATGTGGAATAATAAAGCCTTTTTTTCATTATTTCGTAAAATACATATATAAATATATGCACGTATATTTAGCAAGAAAAACACACAAAAAAAGCTGATATGAGATTAGGAAAAAATTGTTAACAGTTAAAGATAAAACATATTTTTGGTAAAAATCAGATTATAAGAAACAAACATAGATATGAAGTTATAAGCAAGTGGTTGTTAGTGAAAATAATAATATAAATAAGAAAATTTGAAAGAAATTACAAATACGACAGCATGAGCGAGTTTACATGCGTGTGTCATCATATGCTCTCTACTTTAGTGGAAAGTTACAACTCGGACAACCAGAAATTACAACCACGAGGGCAAGAGCGAGCGTGATTCAGTTATACATAGCATACTACATACATACCAATTACATAATTACATACATAATATATGCAATATATATTATTTGCATATGCATATAATAATATATATATTATATATATATATATATTATGTTATATATATATCTAATAAATGGAGCCCATAAAAACACCAAAAATATAGGGAGAAAAGTACTATATTCAGTGACTGCTGTCTCTCTCTTCAGGTATATACCTGAAGAGAAGAGACATCAGTATCTGGAATATAGAACTTTTCTCTCTATATTTTGGTGTTTTTATGGGCTCCTTTTATTAGATGGAATTCTGTTGTAACAGTACATTTTACCAGTCATATATATATATATATATATATATATATATATATATATATATATATATATATATATACACACGTATTTTTAAAAGAAAAATCGTAACATAAGCAGGCAAAGATTTCATCACGAACACAGAACCATGAGCAGGCTCATGTGCGTGCGTACATATTTATATTTTCGCGAAATCAAAATATAAACAAACAAAGATAAAAGAAATCACAACCACGAAGCTTCAAGAGGCAGTGATAACCGCTGCAGAGGAATGCACGCATGCCGCAAACCGCAGACTTGCAAGAGTAAAACCCACGGGCAAGCTGTCTCACGAAAACGTTACTGGGAACCCACACTCCGTTTTCATGTCCCTTAATGTTTTCATTTTATTTTTTCTTTCCGTTTCAAGAAAAACCTGCAAGATAACTCTCCCACTTCCTGAGAAACTGTTTCTAAAACCCAATATATTATTTTGAAGAAAACTGACCGAAAAAACTTTTAGTGACCACAGTTTCTTTTTCTTTCAAAAGTTATTTTGTTCTTATACAGGAAACTGTCCAAAACGACTTTCAAACCGAAAATCGATCTCTATCATTTCTTACCTTATTAATGTTTTGGAAGAAAAAAAAAAAGCTTCCCAAGACATACTTCCATTTATAAAAACCATTCGCTTTCATTTGTCTAACTTGATGTCTCCTCATTTCAAGACAATTACCACATACTGAAAACTACTCTTTCGCTGGTTTAGATTAATGGAGTTTTTTTTGAAAGAGTGCTCTTAAAGTCGAAGCTTTTACAAAATGAAAATCAGTCCCTGTCATGTCTTACCATGACACTCGGTCTCTCTTTGAACCTTACCCAGATAACTTTAATCACCAAAGAAACTTCCTCAGAATCTACCCTTACTTGTTCTTGAATCATTCTTTTTATAAAACAGCAAAACTCAAACCAAGTGAAAAAAAAAAATTATTCCTACATTTCTTTAGCTTGCAATTTTCTCTTTCTTTTAAAGAAAATTCTCAAAAAGAAATCTCTTACAGAAAAAATGCTGTTAACCAAGATTTCTGATATTTTACAAATGATCTAAAGCAACTGTCTCACAAAAGGTTAGTGTAAATCTACCTCTTCTTTCTGGATAGTTTTAAGAAAACTTTCGAAAAAAAACTCTCTTACTTAGGAAAACTAATCAGCATCACACACAAGATAAACTAGTGTTTCTGACTAATTCAACGGTATAAAAATCACGATGACTTATGCAAACAGGCTAAATCACGAGTAACTTCCGATTCGTCCATTTAACCAAGGACGTCCTTCAGCAAAGTTCGTGTTTTTCGGGAGTTTATTTAATAACTTCCGGTGAATCAAACATGGTGTGACGGACATGGACTGGAAATTACCAGGACGTAAACCGCATATCCATGTGATGATCATAAAGATAATAATGTGAATAACAGAAAAATAAATAATAACAATGACAAAGACATTTATAATTATCATGATTACGATGCATATAATATGAAGATTAGGATATTTATATTTCATAATAAAACGTTTATTAATTATCTAAAGATTGGTAGTGATACTGGTGACTAACGTCTGAAGACTAAATCTGTATTCATGGTGAAAATAAATCAGCTGAGTTATGCTTCTAATATTTTAATGAGCTATTCCACACCACCTGCAGAAAATGTAAGAAATCCTATTCCTTAATGTTATGACAAGGAGCGACATGTAACAAATTTCACGAATACAGATACTTATATCAAGCTCATCAAACACCAAAGTAAAACTGCAGATCATTTCCTCATGTTTTAAGGTTCTTGACTAAGTAAAAACGTTACGGCAAAAGAAGAACAAAATCTCTTTCTCATTTTAATCAGTAATCGCAGGGCGTCTTTCGCGACACGGCACTGGGGTCGCCCACGATAACACGACTAAACCCAGGTCGCCAACTATTTGATGATATCAACAAAAAGTTGATCTTCTCGCGGGATCAAATAACAATAAAAATATAAAGTTTCATAAAAAAAACGTTCACCAGTTCTTGAAATACTATTCTAAAACCCTCAGAGCACAAACAATATGGATATACACATACACACGGACGTTTTAAACCTAACTATCTTCGAACCGGTGAAGAGAAACAAAAATAACGATAAGGGAAAAAGATCTTTTGTCAAGGAAGACATCTCATCCGGATTAAATATCTCACAGTCAACTACATGTTTGTAGTAGTTTTCTGAAACTGTTAATTGCTAACGTTGTTCTCCAGAATAAATTGAAGTTTACTAAGTCTGCCTTGTCAAAGGTCATGGTCATAGTCAGTGTCTCGATAAATAGGGTCAAAATTCTATGTTTACGCTGCAGATATATTATTATTATTATTATTATTATTATTATTATTATTATTATTATTATTATTATTATTATTATTATCCGTACAAGATGAATTTTCCATAACACATCATTTAAAGCAATGAAAGTGCGCACATGAGGAATTTATAATGTCAAAGTTAATAAGCAAATATGAAAATACTGTTCAGGTAAACATTTGGTTGCTTTATGTGACTCATTAACCAGTTGGGCCACTATTTTTTTCCCGTGATCTAACTAATTTTCTGGCGAAGAGTAACGAGAAAGTGAGTTTTGGGATATTCTTATGAAGTTATTACCAGTCAATAAAAGGACAAATATTACAAATATCGACATTATGAATGCAAAACAGATCCTCAGATATTTTGTAATTACTGCTATTAATAGCCATGATACAACCGCAGGAGGAAAACGAAAAGGCTCCCAGCCCAGGAGCTCCAAAAAAGAAACCAGCCCAACAAAGTTGAAGAAATAGAAAAAATAATATATAGCAGAAATATAGAATATATAATATATATATATATAATAATAATATATATTTATATATGATATATATATATATATATATATATATAGTATATATAAAGGTTTTTTTGCCACGAAGGAAAAAAAAATGAAAAAGCGAGATAGCCGAGTACTTTCGGTCCTATTCGGACCCTTTCGGTAAAGGGTCCGAATAGGACCGAAGTACTCGGCTATCTCGCTTTTTCATTTTTTTCCTTCGTGGCAAAAAAAAACTTTAATTATACATAGCATCACGTTTTATATACTTCGTGATCAAGTTATTCATATATATATATATATATATATATATATATATATATATATATGTATATATATATATATATATACTATATATATATATATATATATATATATATATAACAAAGAAAAATAAGATATAAACAGGGTTGAAGAACAGCAGAAAGGATTCAACATAGTCATTTTTTGATAAACAATATCAACGTCCGTCGTGTCAGTTTATCATATCTTCACTCCCGGTAATAAGATCTTGTTGCAGAGTCATACCCTCCCAAAACAAAAGATCTAATTCTGAAAAACTGTCAGTCAATAGAGGTTTCTCACAAGTATTTAAACGAAAAATACAAAAATAAGGGAAGAAGTGAGAAAGAGACAAGAAAGCAAATGACTGACTAAAATGAAACCGGGTCAAAAAATGTTTAAGTTAACCGAGAGATGTCTGCAATATGTGGTCGTCACGTACTATATTAAACTCCAATCTCGAGAATACGCTGTTTCTGTATATTTTCCAAGCCTTTGGCTTTCTTCTTAGTTCCTTTAGGTCAAAATAGTTAGTTACTTTCGTGAACCTGAAAACTGCAATAACAACACGATCTGTAGCGTGATTTTTGTTATATTTGCAGTGAATAATTCTACACTAATTCTTTACACTTTTAGTAAAAAAACAGGAAAAATCTATCGCTATGGCGACCCTCTGATTTACTCGAAAAAATGGCGTCACTAACAGAGTTCATCGACACTGGACAAAATTAATTAATCTTGCTTGTGGTCGACTGACTGCTGACACTCTAGCCATGCTCACAAAACTATTTCCTCTGAAGTCACCATGATACAAGAAACATTAGTCTGTTTGTCATCATTCTTACATTTCATTAACGAAAATCAGCTTGTTTCCTCGTAAATTTTCTCGCTGGTGAAAAAAAAAATGAAGGAAACCAATTAATCAGTCAGAACTGATGCCATGAAAAATAAGCTTCAAATTAATGATATACTTATGGTCGTCACTTTCTTCCTTTACAGACCATACGATAAACTGAGAAGTCGGTGAACGTATGGAGTTGAACTTTACTGAAATAGATGATGACTTCTGAGGAAAAGACGACATGAAAATGGGCCCAAATTACGTCCTCTTCGCTTACCAATGAATTGTTAAGCCATTACATTATTGGGTAAATCAACAAGTACCAGCAAACCCATTAAAATAAATCTTCTCGCATTAAAATACTTCTCAACGTTGTAGAGCTATTGTTATCATTGATAATACAGTAGGTATATCAGGCAATAACCTGTCATTTTATAGTATCTTTAGTGTATCACATAGGATTACCACACATGAAAAATTTGAATAAAAAGTAGCCACCGCTAATTGCCAATCAAAAAAATCAAGATAAGCTCGTTAGCAATCATCTAACTTGGGAAGAGTTTAAGGCACACCCATCAAGTCAAAGTGCATTCCAACTATAATAAATATCCAAACAAAATAAGCATGTCAGAGTCTTTGTCTCGTACATGAGCTTCATTAGTAGAGTACTCATGCCAAATGTCAAGTTCACCTCACTTAGGATACCAGCTTCATTAATGGAATATGCATGCCAAATATGAAGTTTCCACATAATTTAGTTCAAAAGTTATGGCCAAGGTTAAAATCCTATTTGAACTATGAATGCTGTGAGAGACCTTGACCTTGGTCATTGGATCCACACATAACATATCTTTAATCCCCCATTACTCACAAATCATATACATGAGATATGAGGTCTTTATCACTAAAAATACTAAAATTATACAGCTTTAAAAACAAAAAAAAACTTCAACGCCACTGGGTGGAAGAATGGACAGAGATTTCAATAACTAAATATCCTCAGACGGCAATTCGCAGTCATAAAGCTTTGTTACGCCGTATAATTTCAAATAGTAGGTGTAACCCAAAGATCAAAGAAGAAAAATTTAAAAAGAAAAAACAGAGGATCTGGAAATACAATATTCAGTGCACACGATTATGGTACGTATTATTAGATTATTTGTTTCAGTCTTTAACTGAAATCTTTCACACATGGAATAATTTGTCTCGAAATTCTCGTGCATGACATCCCGGCTTTTCAAAGAGAGCAGATATTCTGAAAAATAACGTTGCCGGAGTAATAATGTAATCCTTAATTATATTTTTTCAATCGTTTCGTCTTTTTGCTTTATCAAAATGAGATTATTTACAAATATATCAAAACCTAAAAACAATTCTGGTGCAGGGCTCAAGAACACCAACTCGCCAACAAACCATTTCACCTGAAAAGGGCGCGGGAGAAATCCTAAAAAAAGTCTGTCACTGCCAAATTTAGACATTAGACAGCTAAATCGACACTGAACACCCTAAGCAGATAAATTCCACAGAATTAGCGGCATCTCCAACCTAAGCAGCAGGACTTCCAGGAGCACGTTGAACCTCCTAAACCTAATGAATTACTCCTATGCATACCGTAGCCAATAAAAAGAATATGCCTTGATACAGTAAGTTCCACCAGAAAAATACAATAAAATGTAACGATATTCTACAAATAAACCACGATGCAACAAAAACAGGATACAGTCATATCAAGCTAAACGGTTACATGGGAAACCCAACGACGCATTTCTGTGATAAAAACGTACAACATCTGATAAAAGAGAAATACTGAAATAGCCTACGTGATATCGCAGAGGACAAACCACAAACAGCATGAAGTGGAATCATAACGGAGACTAGATGTCAAACGGAGGTAAAGAAAATTAAACCAAAACTCAATCCTCTTCGAGTTCTCCTTCCACATGAATTAATCACACCTACATGTTAAGCAAAAATAAGTGTTTCCGGTACAGGGTGTGGCCATAAAATAAAAAGACAAAAGGCCTGAAATCGCTCGTTAAATATTACATTAAAAAATGAAACCCTTGCACACAATTTTATATAGGTATATACACATATAAACACATACATATGTACATATACATAAAGGTATATACATATACATGCATATTGTATATAAATGTATATAGTACATATATATATGTGTGAATACATATTACATATATGTACTTATACATACATCATTACGCACTGCTGCCTTGTCAACAAATTTCCTGAAATAAAAGCCAGTCTTGTGTTGCATGGAAACGTCACTGACCTTCTCGGTCTCCTTTCAAGAAAGCGAATCTAAATCGACCAAATGTTTTTTGCGATTATCCCCCACTTTACGCTTTCAGATTTTCGAATCAATGGTTTCATCTTAACGCTCCACTGCCACTGCCAGCATGCTCAACATTTCCTTCGCTATTTTTGTCATCATTATTATTACTTCTGTTGTCACTGATGTCTATGGCCGTTTAGGTTGTGTTGCGATGTCTCTTAACTCGGGAAGACACTGGATATCGAACCAGGCAGTCAGTATAATTCATTTATATCAACTGACAATGAAGTGCTAATACACATTGCACTAATAAGATAAAGAATATCCGGAATCTTCAAGTCCCGAAGTAAATACAGAAGAATATCTTGCATATGGTAATCATAATAGTTCAGGCACTGCTTCAAGAAAATGTTAAATATTGTTCAAGAAATGTTTCTCGATAAATTTACTAAAATACAGCTTTTCTTTGCTCCGTTATAACATAAGGAATAACACTATACTACCTCCTAAGAAATGAGGGCATTCTATAGTAGTGGTTTAAATGGTTCGTGCAACTCATCCTTGGCGAGTTATTTACTGAAACGTTAAATTCATTTATAATTGTTAATCCAATAGAGAGAGAGAGAGAGAGAGAGAGAGAGAGAGAGAGAGAGAGAGAGAGATAACCTACGCACAGTAAAGACGCTACAAGACACAGCCATAATTATCTTGGCAGTTACATCCAGTCCAGACCCTCATGATAACATCACAAAGAACAACGACAAACGCCAGAAAGAAGAATAAACAAATAAGTATAAAATACTAGCGATATGATAAAGATATATAAAAAGAGATGAGAGCAAAGTACTGAAATCTGTAACCATATGAAAAATTGAGCGTGGTAATTACTTTAACAACCAAAATAGCACGAAATATTGGTGAACATTACGAAGCTAAAACATTTTAGCTAGATGAAGAGCATTTAAGATAAAATCTATGAAAGTTTAAAAATAAAAGCGCAACGGGGTACACTCATCGTCTTGTTAAACCACCAGATAATACAGCTATACAAAGAAAGGTCCTTTCCTTAACACTGACATAGCATTAGCGATTGTCTTTGTTGAGTGATTCTATAATATTTCGTTTACACTTCTTTTTATGTTTCCCGTATGATTTTTTTCTACACGTACAAGATATGAAATATCCTGTTATTCGTTTCAATTTGAACTATTATCACAGTGAAGAGTTTCCATTTCCTATATGTATCAATTGTCACTGGGATTTCCGAGACACGAAACAGACACAGAGACCGGCTACCACCGACCTCACTTATATTGATGGACTTGCCCCATGTGCAAGTCGCCATTTCTCTATTCCAACGAAGCTGTAGCTATATAAATCAATGAATACGGAACCTCATGAAATCATATTAATAAGTGAAAATATTGTAAAATAAACGAACATACTAGATTAAGAAAGCAAAAGATTTAGTAACACTAGAATTCACTGCAAAATTTAAAAACCCAGAGGAAACTGACATACGAGTATACAGTACATATCGAAGCCTTTGAAGAACTATGAAAAACTGCAGAATAAAACAGCGCTAGGAAAACGAATATTAATCAGTGCATGGACATAAAACATCTTTCTCCAGTTATTCATTTTGCGCTATATCTCTCCCCTAATGACAAGGCGGAGTATTTCCGGTAAGAGATATTTAATTACGACGTTGCAATTATCCGCCACATTTGACGTTTCTATTTTTTTTTTTTAAGTTTATTGCTTTTATCCCGTGAATGTGTTCCAGTTCCACGGCTGCGGAAGAGAAAAAGAATAAAGTTTTCGACGCAGCCAATTTTTCGTTCATTAACAAATCCGTGAAACAGAGTCGGAGGAGGCATATTTTAGTCTGTGGTTGAAGTAATTTGGTCGCAAAAATTTTACACAGATATTCTCTCTCTTTTTTTTTTAATACATTTTTTCATTTCCTTTTTTGCAACCTCATGGGCAACCCATTTTTGTTCTCTATCTTTTATTTTTTTCATTTTTATAACGCTAAGCAAAACAAGTTGCTGAAAAACGCAAAATAGAATGGCAGCGAAGAGCTACTCTAAATCAGGCTTGTGGCTGAAGTGACTTTGCCTATCCTGTGTGCAAGGGTGAAAGTCGCCATTACTGCAATGACAGCTGCGCACAAGCACGTGCGCACGCGCCCGCACGCAAGCACACTCCTACAGTATGTGTGTTGTATTTGTGTTTGCTTGGTTTCCTTTTTCTTTATATTTCCTTAACAGTTGCACCTGTTGTACTTATTGTTTAATTCTGAGTGCAGAAAAACTATTATTAGTTTTGTATTGTTGCTACACTTTCAGCCATCACAAATATTTGTTTAATTGTTGAAATTATAAATTTATTCAGACCTTAAAAATCGTTTAGCACACTGTATTGCAATGATAAAAAAACATTGTTTACAGATAAATGCGCAAGAATCTAAGATAGGCACAATCATTTATCGTGTATTTCCTTTCTGCTAGAAAAGGAGAGCTACAATTTGAGTTGAAGCATAACAAATGTCTTTCGTCCGTCCACACATGTATACATGCACACATAAAATCTAATAAGATATGACGATGAAAAAAGATATCAACACAGATGATGATCGTCAGGTATTGTCATACAAATAATTCAGGACATCATATTCAAGAGGGAATTTCTCATTGTACTGATTTCCTATTATCTAAGACCGTTTCTCCCTATATCTAATTATCAAGCTGAAAATCTCATTCGTTACAAATCTAATCAACAAAAAATTAACAAGTTACAACGAAACGGTACCAATAACAATTTTATAATATACTTTATTTGACTCTCGCGTTACCCAGCTGGGAAAAAACAAATTGCAGCAATGCTAACAATAATCACCACTGTAAAAAATCATTCCAGTGAAATATGCTTGAATTCATGTTGGAATTCCTCTCATTTTTACTGTGAATCGGCATAAAATTCCACAGCCTTTAGCGACAAAAGTTGCAAATGAAAACAAATGTGTAAAATTCAACGTAAATAGAAGTACTACCATACTATGCGCGTTGCACAAATCGGCTGTCATCACGAAATAAATGGAAATCGATTTACTACCCTAACGGACCCAGTTGGTCCTCAAACACAAAAACAGCGCAAAGGACACTGAGCACAGGGAAGGATTCCGAGAGAATGATGGCCTGATACCCACCAAAGTTATAAATAAAAGGAACGACATCGCAGACGCTTTCCATGCATCTCAAGGGAACCATTCCCGGGGATAAAAATAAGGCAATGTCCTATCGTTACCTAGGTAATTACGTTGGCTGTAATGATATTGCCGTCCTAACGGGCTGACTTTAAAGATGTCTCTTCGCTCAAGAGGATGCTTGTTTCCTTTGTCTTTTGCTTACTTTCTCCTTTTTTTCCTGTGAGAATTCATTCCCATTTACTGCTGGGTAAAGTTTGCACGTGATAACGGTAATCTATACTCCGAAAACTTCAATTAGATGAATTACGGTTATCCTCACTTTACGAGACATTAAAAAATTAATGCCGAAAGAAATAGTAAGAAAAAAAAATTCTCCTCTAGGACACAGAACTACTTGGTTGCCACTTGCGAAACCCTTAGCCAAATAAACTGTAGACTTAAAGACAGAAAACGCAGTTACCATTACTGTTGGGGCTGAAGTTAGTAGGATATTCAGAAACTTTTCCAGTATGATTTAGCTTAATAAGTTTCAATTGTACCTTAGGAAGTTTTCTTATAGTCTGGAAATTGACAGTGATAAGGAGGACCAAAACCAAGAGATTCTATGTTTTTTATTTAAACCATGATGAGCCTAGTGTATTTTTTTTTTAAATCATACTTGGCAACTTCAGAGAAGAGTTCCTGCAACTTCATGCGAGGTGTTCGAAAAAGGTTTATATATGTATGTATGTAGTATATATATTTTATGTATGTATGTATGTATATAATATATATATATATATATATATATATATATATATATATATATATATATATAAAGGTATAAGCCACGAAGGGAAGATAAACAACGTAGCTTGTACCTTTGTTTATGGATTTATCACGTTCCAAACTTTCGTGATTCAGTTTTACATTATATATATATATATATATATATATATATATATATATATATATATATATATACACACATACAAGAATATATCACAAGCCAGTTTAGCAAGTGCCATACTATATACAAAAACGCATCTTATAAATGAAAATTGATAGGTAGTACTCTAAGTGTCAAAATATTTTACTTTACTGCAACAATACTAGGGGTACTAAAACTAGATAAACCAGATATAACAAGAAAAATCACTGAATTTTTTAGTGTAAACCTAAAACGTATTAATAAGTATTTTAGTAATTTAGTCGTGATCGTAAAGCGATGTCCGATCTTTCTTTTCTGAAAGAAATGCGCTACATTTTTGTATCAACGAACTTTTTTCAATTATCAACTGGGAAATATCATAGCTGAAGACCCATTCTATTCCTTTCTATGAATTACAATACTGACTGCTAAACCTAATTAATGTACCTACTTTTATCGGAAAAAAAAGATCTATAATAGAATTCATTCAAACGAAATCATACATACACAATAAAAGACTAAGCTACACGATCAGTCTATACTAAGCAAATATTTCTCTAGTTGTAGCTGGTTGTGATTAGGCTGGTTTATGCCAGCATGGGCCCTTACCCTAGGCGTACTAATTAGTAAAAAGAGAGGATTCCTCCATTCATATGATTAAACCTCTCCACAACACGTGGAAGACAGAAAATGCAACGTAACTTATGAAGTTCCATCCTCACGGGATCCACTTTAAAAGCAGCCTCCCCGACGCGCAAGACATGTCGCTTGTCATTGTCCCATATCAGACAACGCAACCCATTGAGGCGCAATTCACCGTAACCGATCTGGCATGAAAGAATCCACTCATGAGTAGGCCATGGCCCTACAAGTAAATATAACAACTGGTTGTTTACTAGTTGATAAATATTCATCATAAGGTCCTGCACTTATCATAGCTCTCAAACAATGTAAATACACTCCGTTCATTCACCGATATGATATCATTCATATTTCAATGGCCTATAAGCGATGCAGAAACTTGCTGTCCACTGGCTAATATAAAATCATGAAGGGACTTTTACTTTCAATGATCTTCAAGCAGATGTAAAAACCCGTTGTTAGCAAACTCGTTTATATATTCATAATAAAGCCCTGCACTTTTTATATCCTTGAAGATAATATAAAAATAATTGGCAGTTCATTAGCTGATATACAACTACCATGGAGCCCAACACTTCCAATAAGTTTAAGGTCCAATACAAAAAGTCGCTGATCACGAGCTGACAGTCACATCAAAAGACTTTGCACTCACTCACACTCACCTGTATGGTCTCCTGAGCTGTGTACTTCTTAGCCGACTTCCCAGCGGCTTGAGTTTCCATCGCGATGCAGACATCCTATGACACCACCATCTTTGCCACCCGCGAACGCACAATCAGTTCACTCACTATTCTGCAGAAGAAGAAGGCAAACAGTAAATTAAAGGAAGCTATACTATATCCTTAACTTGCATTTTAACATTGCAAGAAACAAAATAACAGATACAAGAAAAAAGAAAAATAGACATTACAAATTGTTTTTATTATTTGAGGAGAATAAATATGTTACAAAATAATACAACAGCCCTTATAATGTATCATTTCAATTGAGCGATTATGACTAAAGAAAACATACGCATCCACAGATTTTATCATGGAAGAAAATCCATTTCAGAATGTCTGTAAACAAAAGAAAAAATGCATTTATATTTTATCATTTCGGCCGAGTGAATACAAAATGACAGTGATAAAAAACTAAATCCTCTGAATTTCATTATTTCTGGAGAGCAAAACAAAAGGGAAAAACTACAATCCCGGGATGAATTTCATTACTATACGAGAACGAGTATCAAAGTTTCTCGAAGGAAAAGAAAAAACTGCAACCCTTGGACTTTTATATGTTAGGAAGGATGCTTTCTAAAGATATATAACTAAACAAAAACAATGAAATAACACAACTTCCTCAGGAAAAGTGAGCCAAAGTAAAACTGCACCCCTGAATTCTTATTCCGGAAGGACTTCGTAATCAATATCCGAGTCCCTTAAAAGACCACCAGAACGTATGAAAAGTGCTTCACCAGTTTTAATCATTCATCCCGCGGATACTTTACAGCCTATTCAGAACGAATCGTCCGTGTATTTTTTTCTAATTACGGAAGCAATTAGATATGAGGTAGTATATATACCTTTCCCGGAGGTTGCAGGCATTCAGTTAGTAAACACAAAACCTCAGCAAATCTGTTGAGTGATGGTGCTACTGATTGCTCCATTCATTAACCTGGTTTCAAGCCTTTAGATTTCTTTGGAATAACTTGAAAATCTTACAAGGGGGGTGGGGGAAAGTAAGCACAAAATCACCTAAACTTTTCGACATTTACAAAATTCCGTGTGGCTCACTAGCATACGAGTAATCATCTAATATTCATGGTTAGCAGGAAAATCTGACGTTCTATTCATTTAAATGCATAGATTCCTTCTTTAATAAATTCTAACCATGCTATACTGAAAATGTTTTTCGAATGACAAGTAAAACTTGTAAAACGTTTATGCCGTCATGGAGCTGATAGCAAAGTAACTTTCAGTAATGCTTTCATTGAACTGTTATTCACCAGCGTCACAAAGTTAGGCTCACTAATAAAGAGAGCCTTCAGTTTATTAATAATGGTCTGAAAACCTTCGAAAACAAATTTTTCAGGATCTAAATGGATGTACCTTATTCATAAATTAGTATAAGTATAAGAACAAAAATATCGCGTTTAACGCAGGCCTTACACTATACTACTATAAGGGCACACTGGGGAGACATGAGTTTCATCAAGTATAGGTTACAACAAAAGAAAATATGTATCCGTTCATATATATAAAACAGAAACATTTAAAATAAAACACTGATAGCACACATAACCGATGAGATCTTGAAAGAGAGAGAGAGAGAGAGAGAGAGAGAGAGAGAGAAGAGAGAGAGAGAGAGAGAGAGAGAATTTTCATATCTTCTTAAGTTTAAGCCTTCGTGTCAGATTTACCACCTCTTGGATTATACGTGACATTATTAATAAGTAAGCAGCGACTTACTGCAGCAATCGTCTGCTTCTTGCATAGCCTATACCCTCATTACTTCATTTCTCTCTCAAACTGGCACACACCATCCCCCCACCCCCACCGTCAGTATGGTCATCATATCTCGCATTAACACGTGAAATAACACTATAAAGTGATAGTCCAGATTTCATAATATTCCCCTGAATCCTCTGAAAGCCAACTCAAGAAATAAATGAGCTCACCTTTCCAGGACGGATTAAATCTCTCGACGCTACCCAATACACTAAAGGCGGCTAAATTTGACATGGTTGTTATTTAACTTGAATTTAAAGGGATAATTACTAGAGACTGAGGTACCGGTACCTAAAATACCAAAAATGTTACTTCGTTAACCAGAGTACGACGAAGAAAAGAATAAGAGAATAAACTAAAACATATATATATACTATGTTGAATAAAGGTGAAAAGTCCGTTCTTATCCAATTTGGACCTGATGACTATACCGGTAATACACGTTACCCATGAAAAGTCCTTGTGTTAGTCAAGTGAATTGCATGTATTTATATCTGATTTATTCAAAGCAATTCTTTTGTAAGCGGTGCTTGTCATCTACGGAGTTACACAGCCGACCCTAAGAGGATGTGATAATTAGCGGAGACAGAGAGAGAGAGAGAGAGAGAGAGAGAGAGAGAGAGAGAGAGAGAGAGAGAGAGAGAGAGAAACGTGTTAGTAACGAGGTTTATAGCAATTACATATTCATCATGACTAACGATGGTGTTCCTAATCCTTCTTGGATGTAAAAGGCGCACGTAAACGCTGGGCTTTTCTCCTGGATGTAATTCATGATACGATGAATGTTTTCTCAGTCACGGAAAGCACAATTCCACGAAAAGATTGCTGCCTTTCGGAATAGTATATGTGAAAGAAATAAATCCAAGACTGGTTGGTTTCGTTACGTATATTAGGAGCATTCAAATAGCGGATGACAGAATATAAAAAAAATACACTAGAAAATCAATTTCTCTGTGAATCTCACTGTGAGGGCAGATAATTAAATGGAAATAATGCATCCATCCCTAAAGAAATACTAATTTGTGACACAACTTCTACGATATATACTATACCGGAAAAGCATTCTGGATCTGCTACGTCTACGGGGAAAGGTTACACCACAATTTCCTAAAATTTAGGAAAAGAGCCAAAGTATGAGTTTTTCAATTAATATTGAAAATGACCCTCATAAAGTATTTAACCTCCCAATTCTGTGAAAAAATTTAGCACCTGAAAAGTCAAAATTCGTGACAAGCACAAGCTCCTTGGCGAAGAGTGTAACTTCAATCTCTATAAAAACTCAACATCACAAGAGCCACCAAAGTTACTACCGCAAATGCAACCATATTTAATTCCTGCAATACATTTTGAAGACAGATTATTCGTGGGGAGACTCAACTTGATCAATTTCACGTTTTTGTCTTAGCATAGCACCTCGAATTCAGTTATCAAACATTAACACTTTTAGCGTTAACCATGAATTTCAATATTTCTTTCCTTCTTCAAATCTTCAGCTGAAAGTTCGTATGGACACGCAACAGACTATATAAATCCAAGAGGGCTACAAAGGTGAATTATCCTGCAGAGAGAGAGAAACAGGTTATAGAGAAAGGTGATAAACATAAATATGAGAAAATAGAAAATAAAATTTACACACCTGAGACTCGCTTAAATATTTAAAAAAGATCAGAAGATTCCACAACTGCACTAGGCAGCCGGCCTAGTGTTGCGAGCAAAAACAGCTAGGTCAGGTAAAGAAGAGTGTATTTACTCTGCTTATTGCTTTTACTCTCTCTCTCTCTCTCTCTCTCTCTCTCTCTCTCTCTCTCTCTCTCTCTCTCAAAATGATGACAAAACCAAAGTAAAATGAGTAAGATGTGCTGCGCCAGAGAAACGACAAAATAACACTCTTCGAATTAGCGGAAAAAACTCATATTTCCCCATAAGGCAAACCATATTTTTTTCACGGATGCCATTTAGAACATTAAAAATTCCGATGGAGTCGTTACTTAGGAAGGAATTTAATATTCATAAATTCTCAGTTGGTAGGGAGAAAATGAAATGTCTCCCAATGGAGTCTTTTATTATGTGTGAAACTATCACAATCTTCCATAATCTACAATATCCTACTTCTTTCATTATAGTTTGTGTCATGTCTATTTCTATAAGAATTTACTGAAAGTAACGAATATTATAAACCTTAAAAGGAGTGGTTTTACTATTTTTAATCAAAACATCAGACACGTGTAAAACAAAGGCATTACAAAATATCTTTGTTATCAGCAACGAGTTTCTTTTTTTAACGAAAATGGCAGAATAAAAGGACTAGAAACAAATATCTAAAATTCCTTCTCTGCAGTAAGCATCGAAAGATGAACAAGGTACAAAAGAATTTCCGGGGACGCCAAACCCCTACTAAAGCTAGGCAGTGTATTCCCTCGCCAACTGCCTACCCACCAACCCACCTACAGACGAAAACAAAAGGTCCCACGTCCTTATTCGGATCTCTCCCAAAATAAAATCAGCCGCTGCCACTCATGAGTTCCACCTTTGGTTAAAATTCCATAAAACTAAGGACATAACTTTACGAAATTTTTCTAATCAACAAACAAACCCAATAAACTACACAGCCCTTTTATCGAAGGTAAAACGTATGATTTTGTTTTCTGACAAATCTCTAGCAATCATCTGCTGAGGTAGGAAATGAGGTTAGCAAAGCTTTGATGTACACGCACCCTCATCTCTCTCCGCTAAGAGGAGATTGGTCACGCCGTTTCAGATATCACCCGAGCTGCTGTGGTGACGAGGGTTTAAAGTCATGGAGAATGACTCAGGAGTGTACATATCAGCGTTGCGGTAGGGCATGCAGTGTCAGCGATAAAATCCAGACACACTTTAGGTAGAATTGAAAATAAATTCTCAAGTTTCTTCAGTCAGCCGAATGACTAAAGCTTACAATTTTTAAAAGAATTATAAGTAACTAGTCTATTCGGGTAGCCCTGAAACTCAAAAACTTACATTATAAGCAGAATAAGGAACTTCACTTTTTAACGAATGTGAGGAAGCAAAATTCTTCTTACCCGAGACAATATCCTTCACTGATTTCTAACATCGTGGCCAAAGATTGGGGCACTGATAATCTAGAGAAATTTCATATTTATTTGGAATATATACGAAACAAAAAAAAGGATGCACTTTTTCTTACCACGAATAGTCACCTCCACTGATTTCTATTCTAAGACATAATCACTGCGGCATTTACCAGCAAAGTGCGTACCCTCCAGGTTCCTAAGTGTAGCAAATCTCTACGTCAACACTTCAATTAACAGGTAATGGATGACGAAACGATATGTCAGTTATCGTCGTAACAACATTAATGATTCTATTCTTATTTAATGCTAGCAGGTGTGCGAAAGACCTTTCTTCTGAAAAGGTAGATTTAATGTTTAACTTATAAAATATAAATATCGACTACAAATTCATGAATTAGCTTGTACTCAAATTCACGCAAGTGCTAATAAGAGGTAAAGGGGAGGTGCAATAGCATTATCTAGCTCCGTATCGATAGGAAAAAAATTGGGAAAGGAATAAGATTGGGGTCAAACATCAAAATTCGCGGTAAATCCACCTTGAAGAGATAGACGACCAACTAAGAAACCTACTAAGGAAGCCTTAATTTTTTTTTTCTTATCCAGTCGACTACCAAAGAAAAAGCAATTCCTGCACCCCACGATATTTTTAATACATTATTTTTGAACATAATTGTTGGTGAGCTAAGTTATTTACAGCTGAAAAATAACCTGTACATTACGGTTATCTAGTAAGGTAATAAATTCAAGCATGGGAATTATCTAATCTAACAAGCCGACTGAGAGAGAGAGAGAGAGAGAGAGAGAGAGAGAGAGAGAGAGAGAGACGAGAGGAGAGAGAAGACTGAGAGAGAGAGAGCAAAAGGAGCTTGAGAGAGGAGAGAGAGAGAGAGAGAGTCTCACAAAAAGGCTGACAATAAAACAAGTAAATGAATTCAAATTAGATCACTGGAGCAAAATTTATTGCCCCAAGAACACCGCAACGCTACTTGTGCCGTCTGTCTTCCTTATGGAAAACAAAAAAAGTCTGGCCTTAATGATGGAAATACTGACACCGTTGCAGCAAAGACCCACATACTACGGGGAAAAAAATCAAGAAATTCTTACGATAACCTCAGAATACGTGTGTCAGTAGCTAATGCTACAAGGAATTAATTACGTTTCCCTTTCCATCTCTCGCAACTAATTTTACTATAATCATATCCTCTTTGAGTTATTGAGGTAAGACATACAAGCATTTTCCTTTAAAAAGCAGAGAAAATGAGTTAAACAAATAATTTTCCACGCCTTTAAATGACTCAGTCCACAAATACGTCATTTAACAGTCTACGCAATACAAATCAAGATCAACCCCATCAAACTTATGGACCATTACGGTATCTGTCACAACAAAATGCATATTATTTAGTTTCAACATGAAGAAAGCGAATATATGACCACATACAACAAATGACTATGACAAGCCGGATCAAACAGGATTAAATGTTAATGTACATGTAGTATTACAAAGATTGTTCAAGTAACGCAAACTTCAACTGCATGAGCTGTGCTAATCAGGGCATAACACATCATGACACAATCAGTAACCAAGGATACGATATCAGGAAAAGAGCTCACGAAAGAAGTTTAGCATTATCTTCAAAGGTTGAATAAACTTGCTGTGAAAAATAAATGGAAATTACTTTTCAACAAATATAAACCATACACCTTAGATATAAGTCCATGATAAGTTTTGGAGAAATCTAGTCCATAATTTACCAACGAAGAGCTCATTTTCCGACTAAATCAAACCCACAGGGTTAAGAACTCAAAATGAGATGTCTACACCCTCTCTCTCT
Organism: Macrobrachium nipponense; assembly: GCF_015104395.2. Taxonomy (NCBI): domain Eukaryota; kingdom Metazoa; phylum Arthropoda; class Malacostraca; order Decapoda; family Palaemonidae; genus Macrobrachium; species Macrobrachium nipponense. The sequence continues at coordinate 25,347,717 of NC_061089.1, forward strand.
CTCTCTCTCTCTCTCTCTCTCTCTCTCTCTCTCTCTCTCTCTCTCTCTCTCTCTAAGGAAAAGGAGCGGAACGCCTAGCCCTGGAGGGAAGGTGGACTCCTGCCTGACACAAGGAAGTAGTCCTCGTCGCCAGACACAGATATCAATCACTCCTGCAGCCGACGTCTCGGCCCACTTAAGTACAAACTGATGTTCGGGACGAAATGACTGATTTATATGCAGTCATTTTCACAACCCGATCCACCTTGAGCGAATAGGTACATGCATCTGACAACCCATCTTTCCTCTCTCGTTTTCCCTTGCTTTGGACAAAAAGTATGTCTAAGGCGTGCCTAATGAAATACTTTTTTTTAACCCCCCAAATACTCAGAAGATTCTAAAACCTTATGTTAAAGAGGTAATTGTATTCCGTATTGTTACTACTTCCTGTGTTTCCTCATTGCAAACATATTCCTGAGCAAATAGTTATCATAATCATGATAGAAAATATTAAACAGCACCTAACTCTTAACAAAAATTCCACAATGTTACAAACCCTATTATTCCACTTTTAAACTCAGAAGATATTCAGAACACAAATACTATCATACGGTTCCAAGTCTGGTATGACTGATTCAACTAAGCAGCTGGGTTTCATTGCAAGGCAGGTAACTCCTGATATTCTATATCTTTTTAAGAATGAATGTAAAAAGCAAAAACACCATGTTATATGCAAAGAATATCATAAAGAATAAAGAACGTAAATTACCCTCAGTTTGGCAAACCTTAATTAGCCAAGACCAACATGAATTGTTTACAACTAATACCAATCTATTGTTGTCAACCCCAAAGATGAAGAATTATAATCATAAATAGTTCTTATTATGTATATTATATTATATAATATATATATATAATTAGATAATATATTTATATTATATTATACTTACATAATAATTATATTTATAATATGTTACATATTATTTATATCCGATACAATGGTATACATACAATAAATACATACATACATATCTCTATATATATATATATATATAATCTATATATATATATAATATATATATATATATATATATATATATAGTACATATCTTATATCTATACATGGTATACATACATAAATACATACATACATTATATATCTATATATATATATATATATATATATATATATATATATATATATGAATATCTATATACGTGAAAGACTACGTTAATTCGAGAATCCTCCAGGGAAATAACATTAATTTCTGCTAATGCACATACATACAAGCCAAACTACCCCATGCTACAGTCCCAAAAGCCGCTGTCAATGTATCTCAGGACTTCATTATCGTGCCCTGACAAACTATCGTGAAAGGTGGTTTGCCAGGACACTAAAATGAAACCTTCAGAATTGTTGGCCGTAGCTCAAGCACTGACGGAATCAATCCCACAGGAAAAAAAATACACAGCCAGTAACACTGCAACAAACGTACCTTCGATTAAAGGAATCAAACCTGGAAATAAATGAAGCTCTAGGTTTCTGGTTCCCTTTTCACGTTCTAGCTAATTAGGCAGGAATGGGAGGGTTTTCCCATGGGGATAGGGGCGAGTCGTAGGATGAGATTAAAGCAATACCGGAAGTAGACTCAACGGAAATCAGGAGGGGTGGTCATAACTCGGTATCTGCAGTTCTGTCATTGTATATTAAATGACTTTTCGTCAACATAACACTCGGCACAAACGTTTCTATCGTATGAAAATTCAATTCCGTCCTCTATTTTACCAAACCAGTTTCAGAATATAGTACCGAAAATATCTGAGTGGAAGGCAAAACAAACTGCTGTTGAACACGCATACACACAATCATGTACTCCTGTAAAAATTTGTGAGAATAAAAATTCCGATTACTTTATAACGCACAAGCATAATTGTACCTGCCAAAATATGTCAACGAACAATTCCTTTTCTGCACATGGAAAGGCTGGCCTGTTAAATTTAATATCAAGCTTCATAAAACTATCCAACAATTAATTATGTTACAATGAACGATATGACACTCGGTCCAAGGCAAAACTAACCTATGTATTGCGCCCATCGCTGACATAAAAAAGGGGAATATACACTTCCACCCTTAAGCTCAACTTACCATATTAAAACCAGTATATAATATCATTTCTTCAGGGTAACACATCAAAATTTTTTCGATGTTATATGTGAGAACGCCATTCATATATGACACCTTGCCTCTCATATGATGCTTATTCCACTTTAGTTGTGAGTAGTTACGCTGTAAAAGAGAAAACAGGTGTTCTTTTAGTTATAGCTCGACTCGGCAAACACCATAAAACTTTAACTGTTATTTGTCCGTCATATATAAAACTGTCAAAAGTGAGAGGATGTTGAACGAGAACATTTGGAGATTAAATTTCACGATTCGGAAAAAAAATAGAGCTACGCCAAAGGATATGTGTGATACCCAGCCTTCATGGACATCGATAAACTTCAAAACTTTGGTCAACACGCAATTTCAAATCAACACAAGTGAGACATGATTTTTAATCATACAATAACAATAATCATAGCAGAAGGCTTAATGCTATAATTAGTTCATTTCAACCGTCCATTTTCCTTAAAAGTTAATAAACACATAAATGATACAAATGGGATGATAATGCAATTCATTGATGAATTTGTATAACTGTTAAACTTTCTGCTTTGAAGAACAACAAGCAAAAGTCAATGCGATTTAGCAGTCAAATTCTGATTTCCAAGTTCATCTTTCCTCGTAATAATAATAATAGAAAGAACCTTAACAATAACTATAGTTATACAGCCAAATTGATGCAAAAATAATAAGGTGCTTCAATAACGCTTTCATTTTATTTACTTTCTTCCACTTCTTCCCTACAAAAGTAGAACAGCTGCCACAAAGAGGTCACTCCTCTCTTCAGTGGATACAAAGAAAATCATTTTTAATTTGCCTGGTTGCATTCCCATTCGAAGTACATACACGCTACGGGGTGATAGCAGCTGTTTACCCTATCCAATATTTTATCCCCTGTACAGCTGGACCAACATGACAAAGCTGTCATTTGCTCTCGATATTAGAGCACCACCTGCAGGTTTGGGAACTACCGTAGTTTCAGCGAGTCAGCCTACAAGGGTCGTAGTTTCAGTTAACAAGCCTAGATGTGCTCCTAACATTCATTCACCCATTGCAGTTACATGGTTTGTGCATGAAGCAGTAAGGTCTATCAACCTTATTCAAGTCTTAAAGCTCCCTATTCTGTATATTTACTTACAAAACAAAACTTAACAAAATACATAGTAACTGAGTACAATATACGATGCTAAACTTGTAAATCTTTCATTTCTCTGCGAGCACGCACACAAAATTACAAATATGTATATATATTATATTATATCATATTATATTATATTATACTATATTATATCATAATATATATATATATATATATATATATTATATATATATATATAATATATATAATGTATGTACCCTACTGTATATATATTATAAGAGTATGTGCATATATATATATATATATATATATATATATGTGTGTGTGTGTGTGTGTGTGTGTATTATATATATATATATATATATATATATATATATATATATATATATATATATCCCTTAAGAGGAGATGGCACCAGAAGGGCACAGCCTTCCGGTTTCTCAACAAGTTTAGGAGATGGGCTTGCTTACACCATTACCTTTGCTTGTTCGGAGCAGAAGGTGGTTCTTATCTAAAGCAGAGTCGACTACTGAGAGGCAGAGGGGTTGCGAATCACGAACTTTTAAACGAGACGATTTATTATTAAATTTCTAGACAAATATTAATTAAATACTCATAACTTCTAAGGACCGGTGTACTCGCGGGGGACATGCAAGTTTTACCCCATCCAAGGACAAACTAAATTCCGTACTGCCTCACTTTGCCTACCGGAGAGGAAGCAGTAGTGCTACTGCTGAAATATATACAGAAATAAGTGCATTGAATATCATGAAGTGAAGCAAGTTCCGTAAAATAATTTCCACGTCTACAGCTTAGCGCTTCAGAGAAAGGAAAGTGCAGTTCCAAATAAACCTGTTCAGCTGAGGAGAAAAAAGAATTCGATCCATCTTCTCAACTACACTCTTGTAATACTGAAGCTTTACACATACCGACTAAGACACCGAGTGATCGATTTATACAATCTGGCGGAACAGCAAGTATTCTCATTGACAACTACTAACAAACTGAAATATGCAGTAATAAGTCTTTATAACAATGTTGCATTTTAAGAAGGATCTAATTGCTATTTACGTGTTTTCTATATCCACTCATTTTTAGACAAAAATCTCTCTAAGGTAATTTTGGAGTCCCCAGTGCAATTACAAAATTTATATATTTGGTATTTACAACAGTTCTCATAGCCTGCACCTAGACGGAGTCGATGACCATAATCATCACGACGCAAGACTAGATAAACCACCCTGAAACAAAAATAACCCATAAGAGCTTTCTTTTCGCGAACATTCACTCTAATTCATTTAATAGTTACGTTTGAATAAAAATATCAAATATCTTTCCTCGGTAACAATTAAGGTATTAAGTACTATCACAAATGACACCTGAGTACATCAGGAGGTATGCAGCAAAGAATATTTTACAGCAAATTGAGTCAATGGCTTCCTCACCTTGGTTTGTGTACAACCCCATATTTCACGGTAGAGTAGTTTTCTTATGGTATAAGCTTATTGTGACTAAGCAATTTAACAATCTCTCCACTTTCTGTGCACATTTTGTGTCCATACGTGAAGAAATTACTGGCCTACTTTTAGCGACCGAAGGACATTGGATATTCATTGTTTTCAGCTAGTGTAGGTTACCCAGCTATACTGGTTAGCATGAGAGTTTGTCCGTGCAGAAACCGCTATCCAATGAAGAGCAGCGGATAGTGCATGGTTGATGGGACATAGTACCCCTTCATGGAATACAGTGTAAGTTATTTCTTTATTATTTACAACATTTCCTTCTATCATCAATCATAATCTCTCTCTCTCTCTCTCTATTCACGTTAACACCTTCCATCTCTGAATGTCCCCTTGACGACACCCTATTCATTTTCGGAGGACAAATGTTACCTTGTCATCGCCTTAATCGATCAACATCAACCTAGTCTTAATAAGTGCAAACTTACAGAATAAAACATACTGGTATCCACAGTCTGTCACAGTGATCGATTCTTTCCTGGAGGGCAAGCGCTATACAACAGTCTTATTAATCACTACTCGAATTAGGGAAGAGGAGATAGCTGGTATAGAGATACTTTGTTACAGAACTACTATTACGACATAACTGGAAATTAAAAAAAAAAAAAAAAAAAAGTTTTAAAAACACAAGTCCATCCATTTTACGTGTGGCACCCTTACAGGTACCTAACTTATGCGTACAAATGGAATAAACGCGGTTTTTAATATATTAATCAATCGTTTTGTTTCGACTAGAAAAGTAGAAACGCGGAAAAATATCGAAGTCCATTTTACTTTTGCACGACAATAATGAAATTTAAAAAAAAAAAAAAAAAAAAGTTGTAAAAAAACTCAAAGTCCCATCAATTTTACGTTGGCACCCTTACAGGGGTAACCTAACTTATGCGGTACACAATGGAATGTAAACGCGTTTTTAATATATTAATCAATCGTTTTGTTTCGACTAGAAAAGTAGAAACGCGGAAAAATATCGAAGTCCATTTTACTTTTGCACGACAATAATGAATTGACAATTTGTATTTTTTACTTATTTTATAACCTTACACAACCGCCATGATATTTCACATCAAACCTGTTACCATTTCAAACCGTAACATGTCACAATTCACGTGTAATTTTGTCACAATCGCCAACACTGTTTCATGCGGATAAAAATGAATTCACCAGTGCACAAAAGGTAAAATACTCTATTTTGCTTTGTTTCATGACCTAATTCACTGGTTCATATATTTAAATCTGCATAAAAACAAATCCTGATAAACAAGGGAAACATGAATGATAAAAACTTATTTGGCGAGGAAAACAAAGTGAGGTTGGGGATGCGGAATTTACTCATTATTATCTGCAATTTCCACTTAAAAAATGTGACAACTAATTATGTCTACCTGCATAAATAGGTATCCATTCCATAACCATATTACCTACGACGACAGTTCACATGAATCAATAAATCAATCAATCTATGAACACCCGCAACTGGTACCAACTTCGGCTTGAGATGAAAGAGAACTTCTAGGCGGCTTTCAGGCAACATTATTAGAGTAAAAATGGAATTCAAATACCTAAATCTAAAACGAGTTAAAGGTCCAGAACGGTACTTATTTCTTACGAGTAAGAGCTGAAACAGTTATAATTCACGCACACATTCATAAGAATATTTAAAAGGAATAATCTCGCAACAAATGCATAAAATAGGGTTTCCAACTGGGAGACAGGGATACAAAGGGATGAGAACTTCTCCTGTAACATTTTCCTCTCGATTCACACTTGATTAGGAGAGTGTGTCCAACTTCTCAATTTAGAATAATAATTGTGTCCCGTGGAGGCGTTCGCCCAGTCTTTTGATGTCGATTCGGTTAGTGGTTACATTTGTCTCGTTAAAACTACCGAGCAATTACATCAATTCCCTTGTCAACACTCAATGTAAAGGGAGGGAGAGAAGAAGAAAGACAGGAAGGAGGGAAGGAAGAGCATAAGTACTTATGTGGGGTTAGGGAGAAATTTTTGCACACACGAACAGGCACACAACACGAAAGAGAATATGATTCGACACAAATTTTGATCGGAAACACTTTGCAACCCTGCAACGCCGAATACACATGCAAACACGCACGTCTGCACACACATGGAGAGAAAAGATCCAAGGATAGTTCTGATCTTAAACACTCGATTTTACAGCCCTCCGAAACCGAACGCTAGGGTGCACACAGACAGAGATAGATAGATAAAGAGCTGATCCTAAGCACTTGAATTTGCATCCCTCTAACACCCTAGCCCATCACATCCTTTTCATTAATTCAGATAATTATAAAAATTGATTGAAAACGCATGAAATGCTCGTAAAATAATGCGTTTAAAAAAAAAATGCGTTTTACATCAATGGACAACACTGCCTCAGTGGCGTGGTTGGTATGGTCCTTGCCTACCACCTCGGTGGCCGCGAGTTCCATTCTCGGGCATTCCATTGAATGGTCAGAGTAATAGAAGTTCACTCTCGACATGGTTCGGAAGTCATGTAAAGCCGTTGGTCCCATTGATAAATATCCACTGGTTCCATGCAACGTAAAAACACCATAAAAACAAGCAAACATCGATGGACAAGGATATCTGCTTTCTCACAACTGTCAACACTATGGTAAATTATAGTTTTGGTCATATATTTTTGTCAACAGATCAAGTTATAACATCTTCAAATTCCACCTTCAGGTATTTAAGATGCTCAAATGTCTCCCATTATACTGCAACATTCGAATTCCTTCATTAAAAAGGGAAGCAAAATTAAATTGCATAGGAAAATGTAAAATTCTGATTAATTATACGCAGTGTCTCAAAGGGGCAATTGCAACCCATGAATAATTCATCTGATGTGGATGTTTTGAAGGTAGAAAATAATATAAATAGTTATACCATAAATGTTCACTGTCGCTTCTAACACATTGATGTTCATTTGTTAAAGTGTATGGCCCCTGCAGGAAGTAGCTACAAGAAAGAGAGGGAACAGCTTTTTTTTTATGAAGATATGCATTTTTTGCGAATCAAATTCAGCTATAATCGAAATAACCCTGTTAGCTCGTATGACTGCTGCTCAATTAAGCTAACAAGAAACTTGAACATTTAGTTTTTCTGGGGAAAAGGATAATAGAAACTTAAATGGCAAAATTTCAGTCAATGATATGAGTGAAAAATTCCTTACGACTTGAAGCAATAGGCATAGCAAAGAAAGACAATTTAAAAATACCGTGTGCTGCTGAGAATGTGTTTAATTCGTTACTGAGGAGACCTAAAATTCGTCCCTGCCAATTAACCCAAACCTTCAATGAAGCGATGGTGTTACATATCAGACACATTCATAACCTTCCTCCGTAACTTGATCCAAAGAGTGTTAAATATCCAATAACCCGTTACAATTTCCAGAAACATTATTTTTATGTTCTTTTTTTATCAAAGCAATCCTACCGACAGGGTTAACGCTGTTCCATGACGAAAATCCTTCTAACTTTATCTGTAAGTCTTTATAGCAGATGATAAATATTTGTAAGTACATATATAAACATATATACACACAAATATTATATACGTATATATATATATATATATATATATATATATATATCATATATATATATATATATATACCTTTATCATGGACAAGGGTATAGCAAAAGAAAAACCAGTCCTATATTTGAGATGGTCCAGGAATCCTATCCTGTTGTTGATAACTTGTTCAACGTGTTGTTAGTAAATCATAACGAATATGTTCCCACATAAGACTTCAGTGTGTTCTTCCTTAGAATATGACATTATTTTGGGTTCTATTTGATTCAGCAACTTTTCCGTGTCGATTATCGATGTACACGTTTCGGTACTTTTACTTGTATAATGCAGACTACATTGTTTACTACTATCCAGAATCGACATGAAAATTACTTTCATTATATATTCCGATAAGCAATATTCTTTTCTAGTTTTCCAAGGGATGGAAAAAGTCAATTATATGGTGCAAGACTTAGCTTAGCAGTTTATTTCATTCGCATTTCATTTTTAATCGATAATAAATTTAGCCTTTCTTTTCTCCTCATCGTGCTATTTTGGATACAAATATGGCATTTGACATGAAATATGTTAGTGCTTTATCAATCGTGGAATATTTTCTTTCGTGAAATAGGTTATGACTTGACGAAGGGCAATAATCTTTAAATTTGCTTCGTTATCTATGCGATGAAAAAAATCCTTTACTAGAACTTTTACGCTGATAGGCTCCAAATTTAAATTATTATAAGCTGAAAACCCCCATGTCTTACTTCTACATATATAAATTTGGTAGAAACCCAGAGCTATCCAATAACATTCAACAAATACAAATCAATCAAACAGATTTAGCGTACACGGGTGGCCTACGAAACATTAATAACCCCAAACCTTTCCAGAATTTATATGTACATATGCTTTACTTCTGTGATTTTTTCCAGAATTTATATTTACATATGCTTTACTTCTGTGATTTTTAAGTTAATTCCCAAGTCTCGGCATTCCTTACCAATCCGATGCTCTCTTCATAGAAAAATTTTCATTCGGATTAGACTTCGAATTTGTGTATTCTTTAAACAATGCTGTTGAAAATCATACCATTTTTACTTGATTTTCTTTATCAAAAAAACATATTTCAAACGCTCCTTACGAAATATTTTCCTAAATAGCATATAGTAAACTCATCCCCTTAAGTTCTAAACCAGCGGATACTTACGCTATGAAAACGCCCAACTGACCAAGATTTCTTTGGCCGTAGTAAAATGCTACTTGAGTTAAAAATACTAACCATGTACTTTTCTGCAATCCATTCTTTCCTGAGACAAACAGTCACTTGGCTTACGGCTAAGATGAACGCAAGAATAGAATGCTATCAACGAAAACATAAACAGCGTTCATAAACAAAAAATGGGAGAAAAATAAACAAACCTACAAAAACTGTAGATATGAGATTATAAAAGAAAAGATAAGCGTGGGTAAAGAAACTAACGGTATGTGTCTGTTATGTTTAGGAGTCTTGACCGAGAGAGGTAAACTCGATCATTACAGTTTTTGAAAAAAACCACGGAAATAAGAGGAGAGATTTCAACTATATACATCTGCTGTCAGTCGATAATTCGATTAAATAACCAATACGTTACCTACTCCTGAGAATGAAGGCTGGTTTTTCTCTCAGCAGCTATATAACCTTAACCTGACCTACCACAAACCAGACAATATCGATTCTACTCTATCGGTGGGTGATAATTCATACAGACTATCAGGTACAATACATAATGATAATCAAATATTACTGGTCCTTGAAATTATTAATAAACCCAATAATCTAAAGGCTAACTGAACAATTATCTTACAGTTACCTTTTTATTCGTGTCGCTAATACTTCTTTTAATAAACGTATATAAAACACGACAAAAATAAAAATTTGCTTGGCTTACAAAGTTAAATAAATCAACAACATAGCTGCAAATGCCGAATTACCTCATAGCTTTTATTTTATTACTTTATTACTTTACCTCCTTTAATAACAATAAATAATTCCGACTTGATGCAATAAAAATTACAAAAACACACACACACACACACACACACACACACACACACACATATATATATATTATATTATATATATATAATATATCTATATATAATGTATATATTATATATATATATATATATATATTCATATATAAAGGTATAAGCCACAAAGGAAAACGGAGTTTCCGCAAGATCTTTCGACGTTCAACGTCCTTTACTGCTAAGTAAAGGACGTTGAACGTCGAAAGATCTTGTGGAAACTCCGTTGATTATTTTTCCTTCGTGGCTTATACCTTTACTTATGGATTTATCACGTTCCAAAATTCGTGATTCAGTTATACGTACATACATTACATATATATATATATTATATATATTATATATAGATATATACAAAGTCAATGAATAACTGCATAATTTCATCACCTACATATTACAATATTGGCACCTGAATACGCCAAAATTTGTAAATTATTTGTATGGTGTTTTTACGTTGCATGGAACCGGTGGTTATGCAGCAACGGGACCAACGGCTTTACGTGACTTCCTTACCACGTCGAGAGTGAACTTCTATCACCAGAAATACACATCTCTGACCCCTAAATGGAATGGCCGAGAATCGAACTCGCGACCACCGAAGTGGCAGGCTAAGACCAAACCGATCCAAATTTATTTGAAATCAAGGCCTCCTGCTGTAAGAAAAGTAAGAGGTAGTGAAAATTTAATTCATAAGCTATGAAAATTTAATTGGGAGGATTGGAAATTTAATTATAAAAACCGCCAACATGACACAAATGCTTAATCTCTATGAAGCAATCTGAACTGATATAACAAATAATAAGATATTCATGACAATAATAATAAAACTAAGATAGTACTAAAAAAACACATATTAGTATATATACTAGTAAAGGCCTTGAAAGAAGCTAGCACCAATCACTGAGTAAAGAATCCAAATTGAAAAGATGCAGCCAAATATTATGATAACAGTAACAGCAGTAGCAGAAGGCACAGTGCAAATGCAGTGTGAATGCCTTGGAGAGCAGCGAGACCCAATCGCGGTAACTACAACCATGGCTGCGATTGCGGAATGAATTTCATTTTTAAAGCCGTTGAATCCGCAAGCCAGAAACGCACACCGACTCACTGAAGCCTTACCAGTATCAGGAATCGTTCTCTTGGTTGATCATCTGTCTGTGCGAGTTACTTTCTAATGCGAGCCAGCCCCATACATGCTAAATCACTGTGATCACATCCAGCAAAAAAAAAAAAAAAAAAAAAAAAACAAAAAAAAAAAAAAAAAAAAATACATGTTTGGCTGTACCATATTATTATTTTTATCATTTACAACGAGCTTACAACTATGAACAGGCAAGCCATTCTCCCTTAAACCAGTGTTTATGTGAAAAAGAGCAACTGCAAAGGAAAGAGGAAATAACTGATTCGTGTATGACAACCAATAATAGCAAACAGATTCTAATACATAAAACTAGTAACAAATAGACAAAACTCCAAAATGTATTAATAAATACATACAAATATATTGATAACATACGACATGAACCTAAGACTCGAAAAAATGGTAGAGAGCCTAAGAAAGTCTAAGGTTTTGATACCATTGGTTATGAGGACATTACGCGATGTAGAGCAATATCATCGTTAATTATGTAGAAGACAAGAATCAAACTGAGAAAACCGGTAAAAATAGTTAGTAGCTTGTACTTTCATCCTCTTTCGCATTAATGTGCGAGAGAGAGAGAGAGAGAGAGAGAGAGAGAGAGAGAGAGAGAGAGAGAGAGATGGTAATGCGACCTGACGAGTTACGATACCGACCAAGGAGTTCCACCGGTTTGAAGCTTCTTCCATTTCACAAAACAGAAAGTGCCTACTGTCAACTGTACACATACAAATGCCCGAAGCGCCAAAGATTGAGATCGCACAATGAATGATTTTTCTAATGTCAGGGTACATTCCCGTTTTGCATTCCTATAGATCCAAGCAATATAATATATCATTTATAATTATATATATAATATAAGCATATACACATATATAGAATTTACATATATATATACATATATATACACTATATATATATATATATATATATATATATATATATATATATATATATATATATTCAGCAACCCGTTTCCCATGAAATGGGGTGGCTGCCAACTAAATGAACCCTTTATATAGATTACTTGCACCTTCACAAAAGGCTCATTAGCAGCGCCATGGGCCTCTTATACACACAGTGACACTCACGATTACCTCGCACACACACTTTTACCCTTAGTATGCATATGTCTAATTGAAAATATGTACTACAGAAACAAATATTTACCTGAACTCGAAGAATGTCAAAATAACACAGGATACGGCACTAAGTATTCTTACCGTTTTCTTTGCTATTATATTTGTTTTCCTTTTTGTTCTTCTCTCATCAGGTTTCAAAATATACGTACCTACATACATATGTATTTGCATATGTGTAAACAAAATGTTATAACCTAATACAATACACTGTCAATCGTCAATACGCTGGTGCTTGTCTCACCGAATGAATTCGCAAACAAACACTATATCAGAGGCATTTAACTCCTATAGGCTATATATCACTGCACACCTTAGGTACGGAAAGCAGTAAAGGAAAAATGACAAAAGTTTACCACTGAAAACTACATTATTTATAATAACGAAATAATATAATACTTCTGGAGCAGTTAAAATTCGATTGCAGCGTAAGCTTATATACACATCACGTGAAGCTTGAAAAAATGCCTTCCTGCCGCCCCCCCCCCCTTAAACCCCTCCACTTACTCTCTCTCTCTCGTCTCTCTCTCTCTCTCTCTCTCTCTCTCTCTCTCTCTCTCTCACACACAGCAATATCTAATGAATGGTGTCACCAGGGTCGGGTGTAAGTGTGTGTGATGATTACTTAATCAAGACCTTTCAGTATTAAGGTATGTCAGTTATACGTTCTGACAGAGCAAACTTTATTAATATTCTTTACTCTTTTCTTTTACCCAGTTGCGACCCACAACTGCAGACTAATAACATGGTAGTTAATTCATTGAATATGTCGGCAGAGGCGTAACTAATTTTCCACGAAACTTATCCATGCCGTTCTATCCTCTCATGGCTCGGATCCAACTCGGGCCCACCACTGCTTGTGAGCCAAAGGATATAGGACTGGCAAAGCTATTGTGAAATGAAAGCTGGCATCTTTCATCTCTGCTCTTCCTCTTCCAGAAAGCGAAACGAATTTATCGCAAACGAAGTCTTACAGCAGGAACTATAAACAGAAGTGCCTAGGGGTCAAGATGTCTTGTTATCTGAGATCGGGATGTTGAAACGCAACCAACCCGGAACCCTGGGATATTCACTTGCATAGGCTATGAGTGGTAACTCTGTACCGCATTTGTCTACGGAATATTCCATTACAGAGGTCTTAGCAAAACCCTCATCAAGCTAATATAACGTACTCGGTGGCCAAGACACCGGTGCATTTGAATCTCTCGTCTTCCTTTGTTCATAAGCTGTACGGAAAATCAGTCAAGTCTTCGTAACTGTGATAGATATTAAATGTCATTATGGGTTGCTCCATGTGATTATATACGAAAAATTCCAGCTAATTCCAATTGAAAATTTACTCCGATACTCAAATGCTTCCTAAAGTTTAACTTTTATCCATATTAAAGTAAGCCTACCTTTTGAGCTGCATGATAACATGTCCGCAAGTTCACTGACATGACTACACATTTGCTGGTTGAAAATTAAGACTAGGCCTACATAAATATAAAACAGGATTAAACAGTATCCGCTTGATCGTGCAATCAACCTCTCTCTCTCTCTCTCTCTCTCTCTCTCTCTCTCTCTCTCTCTCTCAGAAGGAACAATAAATTTTCAACGAACTAAATTATAGTGTTATGCACCACATAATCTCACTAAAATATAATATCCGCATACCAATAGGCCTATGCAGACCCCCACCCTCAGAATGAAACCGATTGTCAACCTACCTGTTCAGTTTAAGCTTCCAAAAAAAGCGTTGATCGATACGATGGCTTTATTCCTTTCCTTTTTTTTCAGATCACTGAACGTTGAAGCTATTACTTTCCGTAAAAATACATCCGTAACTGTTGTATACACACTATCACAGAACACTGCACCACAAAAGCCAGCTTCGAAAATACCGTTTCACATACATAAAACAGCTTATATCACTAGTCTGTTATATAAAATTCATATCTATTTTCATTTCACTCATCACAAACAGACACAATAGATTGACTTTCATAACAATAACACTCAGGTTAGGCACCGCGCACACAAGAGCTGCGTTCAGGTCCGAGCACGTTTATAATAATACTGATCCGTCATCACTTTAAGTCAAGGCGATCGCATCGCCAGGTGCACGTGGTCTCAACGCTTTTCGCAGGGTTTTTATTTTCGCGGAAATTAGCCAGGCGCGTTCCTTTTACTGCTGGAAATATATTATGACATGCGTTTATACAGTTCTCTCAGTACTTTGGTGCAACATTTTCTCTATTCCTTTAGCAAGTTGCTCGCCTATATTTAGTTAATGAGTAATAATTATACAATATGCAATGTATTTCATATATCTCCTTTAATATATCAAATATATTAATATATAAATACGGGAGCGTAATTTATTATAATGACTACCTGGCTGTGTTTAGATCCTGTGAAGCAACCCAGGAAGAACGGTTGTTCTTGTGTGACTAAGCCGGTGGAAACGAATATGTATTCAATTGACGTCTGATTGTGATTCTGCTCGTAACTGCAGGTATCCTAAAGAATATCTAAACGAATAACTATTCGCTACCTGGCAATCCTATTATGAATTCTAAACACTTCAGCATTCCTAAAAATCATTCGCACATCGATATGTATGAAAGAGATGTTATCTTCAACACCCCAGGAGTCGAGTTTATGCTAATGCATATCCTATAGCTGAGCAAACATGTATTAAGCATGTACACATTTTGATAACCACATCTTTCGGAAAATTGTCTTTGTGGCAAAACTTTAATGTTCATAGAAAAATATTACCGACAGTTCATAATGCTCGAATTCTAGATGTTTCACTGCCTTCTTTTTAACTTTCTCTATTAGAGGAGAGAGAGAGAGAGAGAGAGAGAGAGAGAGAGAGAGGGAGAGAGAGAGAGAGAAAAAAGAGAACTAAAACAAAAAAAACTTAGACCCCAAAAACCCACAGCATAACTGATAATCGCATTAAAGAAAAACATGCAAAATTTCCCTCTTCGGAAACTCAAGTCTTAAATTCACTGCCTAACTTTCTAAAGATCAAATCCATTAATTAAGACAGAGGCATAATGGCCCCTCTTAGTCCAAGCCCTAAAAAGTAAAAATAAAATAAAAGGAACGGGCTGGCTAGTCTCTTAAGGGAATGGTTGTTACAAGTAAAATAAAAAAAAAAAAAAAACAGCAGGAGAATATCCTAAAAGTTGCAAATAGAACCAAGGTAACAGTCGCTATTTAACCATTTAATCTCACGAGGTTCACTTGTTTCCACCGAATAAGTGTGGCAGGAGGTTGCCTGAAAGGTGTTAGAGGCCGCGTGATAGGATTAGAATCTCTTATTGGTCTCTTCTTAGGTGATACAAAAAGGAGGGCTCAGACTGGAAGTCAATGCCTGTCGTAATAAAATAGAGTTCATTACCTATATTGTTTTTGATCGAACAGCATCAAGGAGCAAGAGCTTGGTACGAGATCGGTAAGGCAACGAACTGATGCTATCATTTACTAGATTACCGCTTGATGTCCCACTGACTATACCACTGAATTGTAACGAACAGTTCCAATACAACACGTTAAAGATGGCTTTAATCATACCAAAGCAACAAACATCGCTACAAACAATGACTGTTTGATAATTTATTTATTTTTTAAGAATCGGGTTGAGTAGGCTCGTCCTTCAACCTCAGCTCACCAACGAGCACTGCGTCTGCTTCCCTGTAGCGCGTATATACACTGAACCATCTCATGAATGTATGTAATTATAAGCCACTATTCCTGCGTACTGACCGTGGCGAGGGAGGCTAACAAGCGTGACCAGGTAATTAAGTCTTCAGCAGGCAGGCATCCCATCCTATGGTGCATACTGCTTCAATAACCAAATAGTTTTACAGTTTGGTCATTAAATTTTCGTGTCGGAGTGCCTCTGTGAATGATCCGCTTTGAGATCGGACCGTGGAAATTATTTTCATGAGTATCATTGGCTGGAGGAATGACCTATTCTAATAAGATGTCTCCATAGGGTGAGATGAGAGGCAGCAACCAGTTTTTGTTTTTGTTTGTTCCTCCTCCGAAGATTTGATTCAAGTTTCAGGGTCGACAGACTGACGGGCTGATTAGTTAAGGTCTTCGACACCACAATGTTGCAGAGGAACGAAAAGCCAAATCCCCCTTCACACTGATGATTCTCAAGGTTTTTTTTTCTTTCTTTCTTTTTTTATAAACTTGCGTTACCCAATGTCCTGTAATTAGCATATTCAGTGTAAAAACAAATTATAATGCCGCCTAATTTAACGCACAGTGAAATCAAGTTAATGACCAAGTATTTGAAAACTGGTTGGCAAACAGAGTTTTTCGCATTATGCTATCTATAAAACGTGCACAGTTCAATACTACTTAGAAAAGCCATTGTGAGAACACTTCAAAAATTTCACACTCGCACACGCACACACAGACCCAAAACCATTATTTATAAGACTCACAATATCACAACAACAAAATTAATTAAAATAAAACACTTTGAACGTTAACACCCTTAAAAATGCAGGAAAACGTTTTACTCCAAGAACACCACAAACTATTTGTGCTCTCTGTATGGTAAGGGCAAAACTGACCACACTGGAGAAATAAAGAAAAATAGAAACAGTGTCCATGTAAGTATAAGGGAGACGCATAAACACACGCACAGGATGATACTGATGCGACAAAACCATATCAATGTTCCAGCGTGCCTGGAAGAGTCAGCGGGTGCCCTCGACACCCGATATTTCCTACATCATCATCAGAGCCCCTGACACTCCGCCCTAATCCCCTCCCCTCAGCGCCTATAGCAACGTCGACAGGAAACAATTGAGGTTGGTCGAGGCAAGCCCAGTATAGTGATGGCAAACACAAGAAAAGTATATGCGCTTTATTTTACTTTTTTTTTTATTGTCGTGGAGTAAAAACTCGTAAAACGATGCTCGTCTGCTCTCCAGAGTCTCATTATGTATAATAAACAGACCAACTGGGGAGAGGTGAAATTATCATTGGTATTTCCAAAAATTGGTTAGTGCTGTCATTTTCAGCGCAGGGGTCATCCGCCGTTCAGTCGTTAGTTTATGAAGATTATATATATATATATATATATATATATATATATATATATATATATATATATATATATATATCATATATTGTATATACATATATATATCTATATATATTGATCATATATATATATATATATATATATATATATATATATATATATATATATATATATATATATATATATATATATATATATATATATATATATATATATATATATATATATATATATATATATATATATATGTAGCATTGAAAAATTAAGCTAGTTGTAACGAAATGTTAGATGTAATATTTCGTTAACGGACCCAAAAGTTACAATCTTAATCCCCTTCAAATGTACTGTACTTTAATCTAGTTCCCTAAGACGAACTTAGATACAAGTTCGGAGAGAGAGAGAGAGAGAGAGAGAGAGAGAGAGAGAGAGAGAGAGATTAGAATATTTTTATCGAGTTTTGTCAGACGACTTAAGTAACAAGGCCTCAGAGAGACAGAGGTACAGTGTGTATGGGTGTGTTTGTTGGTGTATGTGTGTGTGTGTGTGTGTGTTGAGATAGACACAGAGACAGAGAGATTAACCTGTAGATCGGTTCCATCCCTCCAGGTATTGGGGATTACCTCGTCGAGGCCCAGAGAGAGAGATGCTTGCAGAGTATTTTTCCCAAGTTGTTTCAGGTGGACTGAGAAACCGGACGCCAGAGAGAGAGAGAGAGAGAGAGAGTAAATACTGCCGCTCTCTACTTAATAAACTCGACTTATTGAATGATTATGAAGAATTGTCTCGTGGCACAACATCAGCCTTCTAACACAATGCCTCTCGGTGACAATAAAATACAAAAAATAAAAGTTTCAGAACAAACATACCAATCGTCACTCCTGAAACGTTTATCAGATCAATGACGTTACAAGTATTTGATAAAATATCATTAAACAGTGACAGGATTGACCAGTGTGAGCAATTGAATGACTCTTTCTATTCTGAAGAAAATAATAGAGTATCCTAATGATGTTTATCATAATGTTGCAATGGAGCTGAACCCCTCATACGATGACGTTGGCGAACGGCAAAACTCTAAGTTAACCGCCCATAAAAACAATTGGACGAAACAAGCCATACACAGAGCTACACGAAGTAATCTAGTTTGTATTCATAAAGCACAACAAAAAGGTATGATTGCCAGAATGAAAAGAAAATTAAATCAATTTGCATACATAAAATTTACAACATCCTCGCTCTACTGGAAAAAGTAAAGTTGCCTCAAAAGTCTAGGTATTCTTAGAGCTAATGGTTAAATAGTTTGCAGCCGTCATCCATTTTATGCATTTCAATCAGGGATTAATCTCGTTGACATCCAGAAAAGGGAAGGGAAAAACCTACGCCATTTGTGTGTAAGGTTTGGGAGATGAACCTCTTCACCGCAAATAATATCATCTTTGCTTTCAGTTCTGTTCTATTTTGATTTTCATAAATATCTTTCTTCGAATAAATAGGGAAGAGAAAACTACACTAGATAAAATGAAAAAACAAATAATACATGTTACTACAAGTTCTGTTTGATTTGAATACCATACCACATTTTAAAATTCTTATATCCATCTCTTTTCAGATAAATCATGAAAATAAAACTATATCAGATACTCTGAATAAGAAAATACATAAAAAAACATGACACATAAAATAATTATCGCTAATAAAAGTTAGTAGAAATATTATATAAAATAACATTCGTGTTGTGGAAGGGACGTGACTAAGTATTCAGTGTGTCAGAATGAAGTCATCCTTCTATCGAACACTTTTCCTTTTACGCATCACCTCCGTCTCTCATAGCTCTCTTCGAGATTTCCTATTGGTAAATGCCTGTTAACGGGTGTTAGTAAGCGTAATTAAGCGTTGCAATTGAGCATTTAATTTACGATCTATCATCGAAACTTCCTCACATGACAAGGCTTTTGATATTCATAATCAACTAGGCCTATTGCATAAATCTGGAAATTAGTTGTAAGCTACAAAACACTGCGATTCAATAAATATGCTAATGCTATTACTCAAAGAATACATTTACATTTTAATGAGGTATTTTCAATTTATGAATAATAGCTAACCCTTGAATGGCAGACAGACATTTTCTGGTAATCTGGTTTAAACCCATATTGCGATTTTGTTACTTTCCGAAAATTAAATACAATTCTGTGGAAGTCTTTTCATTTCAAAGCTAGTCATATATTTACTTACCTGTTCACTCTGACTAAAAATCACTATTTCAAAACCAATCTCATGTAACCCAACGGTTCAGTCGAACTATCAAAAAATCATTTCAGCTCTAAAACTAATTATAAGCCTGGCTGATAACAATAAGTCGCTGGGCATTTTTGGAATTAAAGATGAATTAATGGAAATAATGAAAATGGCACAGAAATATATTTCGATTCAGTTAGCATCCCAGATAAAACTGCTATTATAACAATAACGTTGTTTGCACGTAAATATCCGCAAACAAACTAGCAGACACACACACACACACACACACACACACACACATATATATTATATTATATTATATATATATATATATATATTATAATATACATATATTATATATATATATTACATTGGCTATAGTGGGGTATATGAGATATATAGGGTATTATAATATTAATCTATATTCAGACGACCCCTCGCGGAAGTACCAAGATTTTCAGCTTTTATTCCAAAGTCATCTTCAACGGTACCCTGAAGATGACTTTGGAATATAAGTTGAAAGTCTTGGTACCTCCTTCTACTGTCACGTGAGGATTTCTTATATACCTCATCCCGTGTGGGGATATATATATATATATATATATATATATATATATATATATATATATATATATATATATATATATATATGTGTGTGTGTGTGTGTGTGTGTGTGTGCGCGCGCGCGTGTGTGTGTGTACACCATCATCAGAGTCAAAATGGTAGAGAGGAAATGCACAATAATTTTTCCCACCTGACAGCTTTGACCAAAAAAGGACCTCTTCGACATGAAAAAGAAGAAACATATCCATTTAAAAGTTTACTTTTAAACTGGCATTTTCATAAAACAGGTAAAGTGGCATATACTGGATCCAAATATTTGGTCATATTGCGAGGCTGACAGTGTGATGAATGACATTATTATACAATTACATATTACCATTAGTTTTCCTAGTTGTCTTATCATGAACATCCGGGATCTTGCAAACTTAATAACCTTGAATTTTTTTATGAGGACCTGGGTATCCGTTTCTCTAAAGAAACAGAATAACCATGAGTGATAACCTTGGACAGATACACGGAACGGCGCAAATACTCGACGACCTTGGACTATGAACCAGTAGCAGAGATCTCCCAGTTCCTCAGTCACTTCCTAAAATGGCGAATACTGTCTTGAAAGCTCCCTCCCGTTTTTCGATAAAAAAAGAAAGTGAATTACACTGAAATTGGAAAATTGGGGGATCCTGTTTTTGAACAGGCATGCAGCACTTTTCTTTTTAACATATTCAAAGCCACTTTCATTTCATAATATAGTATTATAAAATGGAAGTGGCTTTCAATATGTTAAAAAGAAAAAGTGTTGCATGGCTGTTCAAAAACAGGATCCCCCAATTTTCCAATTTCAGTGTAGTTCACTTTCTTTTTATAGCGTTTGTAGAGTTTCACAGATAGTTTATGTAAGGCGTAATACACCTCCAGAATATGCACCAAAATATAGTTTCCCTAACCAATGATGTTTCTCTGTAGAGTATTAAATGTTTTGACCTTTTGTAATAATAGGCATAGTAAATTAAATGCGCGATTACCTGCCTCCGTTATCGCCGACATTGAGGAAAGTCCTTGACCATTTACGGGTCACAAAATGTACCAAACCAGGCTTGGAAGTCACTGAGAAGAGTCCTTGTCTATTTGCGTAACGGACGCTGCATCGAATCACGCAAATAGCAATGAATGTAAATTGTCGTGGGAGTTCGAAATACGACATCGAGAAAAAGCATTTATCTGTGTGCATAATAGATATTCCAGCGACGTAAGCACGCAACATACGTAAGCTGATGTGCGTGTGCGAGGGTAGCCATGAGACAGTCCTTGCTGGAGTGTGTAGCAAGGGTCTGTGCAATGTGAGACGACGTGCGCACGAGGGAAGTCATTGATAAAAAAACATTTATGTGTACGTAACAAGTATTGCACTGAAGTAGCATGTAAGAATGAGCAGCGCCAACATTGTGTATACGCGAGCATTTATCGATAAAACTCCTCGTCTATGTACGTGACAGATGACTTGCCAAAATACTCACAGAACGATGTACGCAAGCTGACGTGTGTGTACCGGGGTGTGTCGCCGTGTCGACGTCCTGCTAGTGGAAATAATCGTCCTAAGCTCCGGGTTTTTCATAGGGCTCTTCTCTCTCTCTCTCTCTCTCTCTCTCTCTCTCTCTCTCTCTCTCTCGGGGCGCTTCCGGTCGCTGCCAGCGCTGCTAACGTAAACAAAATATTCGGTAGATGGGAAGGACGGATGGAGAGAGAAAAGATATGGGAGGAAGGGAAAGGTCGGGCTACCTCTGGACGAGAGAGAGAGAGAGAGAGAGAGAGAGAGAGAGAGATTCTCCGACTTCCATGAAATCCGGAGTGCAAGCAGGATGTTTGGGAGGAAGCTAAGTAAGTGAGCAGTGAGAGAGAAGGTATATATTTAAGAAGGAAGTTTAGGAGAAAAAGGTATAGGTAAGTCTGGGAGAGAAAGATTTATTTTTGAAACTATTCACTAAAATTGCTTACGAGAGAGGAATACCGGCCGGCCCCCAGAGCTAGTATCCCCTCGGGCGCTTGATTTCATTAATCAAAGAGATATGTTCGTCTCTCTCTCTCTCTCTCTCTCTCTCTCTCTCTCTCTCTCTCTCTCTTTATCGTTTCTTTTTCTTTTCTTCACTTCAGCTTCGAGTCAACTATGGCGCAAATGTAAAAAATATTCCTCAGCACAATAAAATCCAAATTATTTACGACTCATTGCATCCTCCAGCGCGCCGAATATTTCTTATTATTCGGAACGTGCAATGTACCGGAAAGGCAACGACGATTGCCTACTTTTAGCTTTCTGAAAGGTATTGGGAAGCATTCTGGAAACTGTGCTCTCTTCAAGCAACAAAATGACCTAAAAGAAAAAATTATTCTTGTAACTAACTGCCTTGTCTTACAGTGTAACTGCAAGCATCATAAAAAAACTCAGGTTTCAAAAAACTGAAGTCAAAAAACTGAACATTTGTAATCAAAGGAAAAATAAGCATTTTACGGAAAGGTTAGACGAAAGCTATAAACGAAATAATTAGAAAGTCTGATACCGAGTATCTGCAAAATGACCGTCGCTGAAACAGTCTCTTATTCATAATGACAAATGGTGCTACGAAGAAACTGCAATTCAAACGAAGAAACGATATGCCGAGTTCTTTTCATAAAACTGCGCGGCTTACCAGTAGTTGCGGCTACAAGGTAAATGACATTTGGAAAAGCAAGAGCTCTTAACCACAAAAATAAAAAAGAAAAGACCGAAAGAACATCTGTTCGACATGCATTGCCCTGAACTGAACGGCTGTTGTGATGATGCTTTGTTCAACGCATTTTTTACGGAAATACTCTAAAGCTAAAATCTAGGCACTGGTCGCAAGTCTACCCAGAGCTATATTCCTCAGCACATTTTCGACATGTTGATTGTATTCATTTGATGTTTTTTAAGTAAAGATGTATCGGCTTTTACCTTTAACAGAATCTGAAGATGGACAATTATCCGAAACGTTGTAACATAGAGTTTGAACAAAGAAGCGAAGACAATATTGAGGTTTGTTTTGGTGCTGCAGTTCCTCACCCTATTAAGATTTCCCTCACCTGAATATGACACTACTACAATCAATCGTCGGTATGGGCGAGATGTACTACGTGGAATAAGGAGCTGGGAAAGATGCTGTGTGTAGTCCGAATTCGTCAAGTTCAAAGTATATAGGCTACAACTACAGCGAAGATTATACAGTGACCGACAACACTTTTTGACAGACAACGAGCTTCGAAAAAAAAAGAAGAATGACAACAAACTATGCCAAGACTATGATCATGTTGTGATGTTAGAACACATATCGTTGTTAGATTTTAACCAGGCCTAACACTGCATTCGTCACGATTGTGAAATGTTTTGCATATTTGATCTAGATCACTGAAATACTCCTATCCTCCTGACTGGAAGATGGCGGCCTAACGGAGACGTCAATTTTTTCCAAGGACTAAGAATCAGGATCTAGATTTTTCGACCATGGCAGGATAAGATCCTTTTCGCCCACCTTTCATAAACTGTTCAACAGGGTACTTCTATTAGGGCTCTTAGTAGCCCATCCCCCTTCCCCCGCCCCCTCCAACATTAAGGGTGGTAATCTATTTGCAGACCACCAGCATCCATATTCTGTAGAGGATACCACTTTATCACATCGTCCAATACTCTCACTGTCAAACTATGGTATAGTAATTCTAGTAACATTATTAATACATGCAACGCTCTCATATTGCTGCTTCTTTTTTTGAATAAATAAAACTGCTTTTATGCAATCGCAACAGCAATCTTAAAGGTGTTTGAAATTGGGCGATGCTACTAAAGATTTTGGTACATGGGCTTATCGTTGGCTCAGCTACTAAAAAGTGCCACGACAGAGAATATTACATTATTTTTCTTTAGTGAAAACGATATATATATATATATATATATATATATATATATATATATATATATATATATATATTCTTAGAAGACGGAGCTGCAACTCTATGTACATCTCATCAGGGGAACCATAGGGAAAGGCATTGTACTCAGGTACATTTATTTCGCCGACGTTTCACGACTCATAGTCGCATTCTCAAGGCTATAATTAAAGAAAAACACACGAACATTCAACTACGCACTGCATAATTCATAAAAATTACGCAATATTTAAAAATTCAATGAACATCAACATCAGAATGTAGAACATTTAAAAATTTATGAATCTCTTAAAACAGAAAAACATACTGAGCGCTAAACTACAGTACAGTTACATTAAAATGATTTAAAAATTACAGAAAAAAGTATACAAAAATTACGATATGGGTGTCAAAAAATTAAAAATAAATAAATAACACTAAAACAGTAAGGCTATTCTATACCTTATCCTCGCATATATATACACATATATTTATGTATGTGTAAATATAAATATATACACATATATTTATATATATGTAATATATATAATAATATATATTTGTATACACACACACACACACACACACACACACACACTATATATATATATATATATATATATATATATATATATATATATATATATATATATATATATATATACATATATATATATAGCTTTTCAATGCCGACGATCCGTGACGAATTATATATATATATATATATATATATATATATATATATATATATATATATATATATATATGTGTGTGTGTGTGTGTGTGTGTGTGTGTGTACGTGTGTATGTATACATATATAATATATATATATATATATATATATATATATAAATATAGATGCATATATATATATATATATATATATATATATATATATATATATATATATATATATTTGCGTGTGAATTGCCATGGTCAATATTTGCTTCTAAATGTGTCATCACGAATATCTCTGAATTTATGAAAAACTGAATGGAATTGCCTAAAAGATATCCAGATGTTTATCAAGTTACGAGTAGCAAATTGATCAGTAAGCTGTTCATGCTTTTCTGACACATCTCTCCTGTAAAAATTTTGAATAACAACTGCATAGGCATGCTATATTTGTATGAAATCATAAGTTCGAGGCACAGAGCATAATTCATAAACAGTTCCACGTCTACACCTCAGTGATATCTCGTAAAACTCTCTGCAAATAGCCTTTTCCTGAAACTTGTGTGTCTGAATTCTTTACAGTTCGACAACATGGCCTGTTAATATGTAATATCAATTCAACTGTTCGCAGATGTAACATATACGAACCTTTAATGCAAAAGCGATTATAATTCCATGGTATCCTATTACAACAGCCGCGATGACTAAGCTAACGCGTCCCAAATGCCCTCCTCATATTCCTCGCCGTAACGGAGACATTTATTGGAAGAACGGTTCCCTCCGTAATATAATTACATTAGATATTCCGCTGCGAACGCAACTAATTGCGCAGTGCTCTCCGTAGTCCCTCCGTTTTGTACGCGGGAGAATACGAGGAATGTTTGCTTTGCCATGATGTAAGGAAATGACTAGTGTGTACCAACTGATCCGGTCATTTTCATATTTGATTTGAAGAAATGTAACGGATGCAAAGGAGCTGAAAAGGAAGTCGCTTTGCTTTCTTCCCAGTATGTGCTCACTTGAAAACATTGGGTTGTGAAGGTACACAAAAACTGTTCGTTATTTTCATGTCTGGTTGAGCAACTACGATGTGTCGAGTACAATAGTTTTCAGTGTGTGAACTCCAAGCACTGAAGAAATGCGAAAACCAGTTACAGTGCTTTAAAAATTAAGTGTCAAGCACAAAGGAACAAAATTCAGTTTTACCGAATCCCGGGAGTATTTGTTACAGAAGTTATTAGCATCCACATTTAAGTCAATTTGAAAGAAGAAAATAATCTTGGGAGTACAATGAGTCTCATAGAGCGCTTAATATTTGGATATATGTAGTTAAAATGATAAGGTTTCTCTTTTCCATCTAAACATTCACTGGACTGAATAAATAACTGGAATACAGTAATAATATACAAGGCATTATCACTGCTGAAAATCCGCTTACACCGAAAGACTTGTTTTTGGTCGCAAAATGTTGCCAAAATCCCGGTAAAGCCTTTACATGCATACACCTAAAAACACTCCCCCCGCACACACCCACACTATACACACACACACATTATATATATATATTATATATACCCTATATATATATCTATATATATATTAATATATACTATATATACCTACATACATACACACACACACACACACACACACACACACACATATATATATATATATATATATATATATATATATATATATATATATATATATATATATATATAGACGGGAGAGGGAGATAATTTCTTCTTAAATACTCTATTTCCCAAAATTCATGCTTTTTACTGAAAACATCGAAATAGCAAAGGAAATATATATAGACATGCTCCCTTCCAGGTAGGATTCGAATTGGACTCGGCCTGACCAAATGGTTTACAACTTTAGATAAGCTGACCTTATGCCATTATGGACTCTTGTCCAAAGGCAGTCCCCCACGCATGGTAGATATCACGTGGAAAAAAAAAAGATGCCTACTGTAGACCTTTGGTCTTTTTCAAACAATCACAACGTGCACGACCCAGAAGGATAAGAATTCATTTCAGCTCACGCATATATTTTCCTGTTGAACTAAAATACATTTTACTGAACCCGAAATAAACCCATTATCACCATGGTGATGCACACACACACACACACACACACACGCACACACATTAAGACCCTTTCTATGCAGACCTATTTTATCTCGAGAGTTAATTTTGCTCTAAGTTTGTTTGTGTGTATAGCTCTCGAGGACGCGGGCCCACGCACACTTATTACAGATTTCTTCAACTATCATTTTTATTTTTAGAATTCGCGTCTGAATTTCTGGATGAATCACCGATATTCTTCTGTATGGAGATAGACCGAAGCCGATTTTGTTTTTGCCTTTCAATCTGTCTGTCCAACACGAAATATATATATTGTATAATGATAATAATAAAGGCTGTAAATCTATTCAATCTAAGCCCATCCAGATGAAGCTTGGGAGTTCCTGAGTAGGAGCACAGACCGAAGCTGCATGAGTGCATGACTGTCGATCCGCCATGGGGCCAATTAGGCTAATGAGTTGCCGTGCTCTTCCTGGCCATTATTCATGCTGAATAACCGCCAGATAAATTGTTACTCATCGCTAATTATTTTATCCATACATCGCCTCACATTATCTTCAAAAGAGGATTACCGCTCACCATTCTTCGGCATGAGAGAAAATGTCTTGAGAGAGAGAGAGAGAGAGGAACGAGAGAGAGAGAGAGGAGAGAAGAGAGAGAGAGAGAGAGAAAATGTCTTGAGAGAGAGAGAGAGAGTGTCCCTTCCTCACGGATAGCAATTTACTTTATCGATACTTATCTACCCTTATTAAACGGCATCTTCATGAATTAAAAGTGAATGTGTTCTGCTGGTTATCCGTACCTTTTCCATTTTTTTTAATCATTATAATTTTTCCCCGTGACCGTGACAGGTTTTCAAGTGCAGCAAGAAGCTTCCTTGGTTTTTCCCATCTGGCAAACTCGTTTTCTCCTTCCACTCATTGTCCCCGCTGACATTGCTTTCTTTTGTCTTTTTCTCAAGAATTCCAAGAGGACAATGAAGCCAAGATAAGTAATATTCAGACGTATTCATGAATCTTCCCACTAATGTTGATGCTTCCATTTTTGCCATATTTGTGGCTAAAACATTTCCACGAGAAAGAGCTTACATATTTCCTCTGTTGACTTGAATGTTTAAAAGACTCAATGATTAGAATGAAGCATAAACGAGAGAAATCACTCAAGCGAAGGATTCAAAATAAATACGTATATAAAGCAAGATAAAAGATTGCAGTGGCAATCGTACTAACTTTCAAATTTGTTTCGCGAATATTGCCTCACTTATACTGAATATCTCTCTTTCATTTTGATTTTATTTCGTTTCTGTCTTTATTGCTACCTGCCCGTTCGAACAATCACGCCCTCCCATCCCCATCACACCATACGTTGCATCCATTCTCCTTGGTTTCCATCCACCTCCATCGAAATAATTTCCCCCTTCCTGCAAAATTAAATCATGCTAAAAACTCCCAGGACCGTAGCCAGAGGAACGGCAGGCGCAGCGGAGCCGCCGCCGTTACCACACACTACAGTTCCCCTCCATCACTTTCTGTATCTGGTAACAGTGGCAGTTAAGTGCTTTATGGAAATGTTTCAAATCTAATAACTTGGGGGGAAGTGGTGCGCAGGGGACACTATCCCTAAACATGTTGTCTGCTTTTGACAACAATAATATGACGCCTACGGCAAATTGCATTGGTCTTTCGGCAGCAGTCAGGACGTAACATCAGTTACGAACGGACACTACAAGGATGGCTTTCGGGAGACTGTTGTGCTTGCCATTAGCTAGGTTAAAAGTCTCTCATTTTCCGCCTACGACAAGACTAATCATGTATCTTATTAAACTTTAGGATGTTAGACAAAACTCCCCTTCATTATCTGTGTACGTTATATTGGTTCTTACTGACAATGATGATGATGATGAAGACGATGTCAAAACTTGCCAAACAATTATGGCTATAAAAAATTAAGTAATTAATCATTATTACGTAATAAATTTTTCTTAATGATCGAAACAACTAGAAAACAAACATGACTTGCAAAAAAACAATGCCAACATATCACGCTTATTTAGCCGAAATTCAGAAAATGTACTCCTGATACTAAAAACAACTTAACTGCTGACGGACTGGATAAGCCACAGAAAGAATGTATCTAGATATGTTCAAGTCATCCGCCAAATTTATAATGCTAAAGTATTCGATCTCTAACCATATGTAGAGGGTGAGACAACTAGAAAGATTATTACCAGTTGGCCACTGTAAACGTCACCAATAAATAACTAAAACTGAGTAATATCTGAAAGCAAATATGCAGAACGAAGGTTTTCCGCTAAAGAAGCATCAGGACGGCAAAAAGACAACAAACCAAACCTTAACGGCAACTTCCCTAAACTTCGATATCGAAGTGATAAAGCAGTGAGAGTACCCTGTTACTTAAATTAAGAGAAACAGATGAAAATTAGAAGAACGCTGTTAAGAAATATAAGATTCAAGAGTTTGAGAACTGGATCTGTACTCCACGTCCTCATGTTTTATTTTCAAAATCATTTAAGCTCTCTCCGGAATAGAGAAATGTTTATCATCACTTTGGAAGGGAAGCCCGTGCAGACATAATTCTGATACCCGCTCCCGTTTCTCAGTCACCTTTTATGAAAATATACTAGACATTTACGAACTCTAATAATGTTGCTAGAAAATGGGGAAAATTTTTGTTATATAAACTCTCAAGGAAGATTTTATTTGGTTTCAGACCGAGGACGGAAACCTTTGACTTCATGTATTATAGGGGTGTCTTATATTTTCTCAATGAGGTTACACCAGTCTTCGTTTCAGTCTGCACAATAGCTTGTGCTGGTCGTTAATTGCAATTCGACTCAAGCATCAATTCTTGACGAAAACTATAATCTTCCCTAATTTACTACTACTGTTCTCATGCAGCGTAAAACTCCTAACACCAACCTCGGTAATGAGCTTCGTGAAATTAAAAGCAGGGAATAATCTCATAACGGTTTAAATAAGAAAAAACTACCAGGGGTAACTGAATAAAACAACATTTTGGAAAAACTTTCCACACTATTTACTTAGCACTCTGCGTGTGTGTGTGTGTGTGAGAGAGAGAGAGAGAGAGAGATAGAGAGAGAAACATCCTTTCGATAACAAAAGAGCCAAACAAAGCACGCTTTGGCAGCTGTGCCGTATCCTGTACTATAAGTCATATAAAAATATGAACAACTTATCACTGGCGTTAGTAGTGCCTCGAACAGGTGACAAGTGCCTCCAACGAGTGGCTGGGAAACATCGGAGCAGATATCATTACCAAGAATGAGATCAACACACGTCTTCTTAATTCTAATAATCCTTGGTTCTTCCCTCGGTGCTGAGGGACAAACTGAAGGTAAGTCAGAATCTGAACAAATGATGAACGTGAATGGATTCTTGGCACACATTTGTTCTCCATTAAATTTTTCGTGTCATTTTGTTAACGTCTCTTGGGAAATCAACGTTTCTCAACCTTAAAGGCAGGTCCCTTGAATACATTTGCGTTATTTATCTTCAACGAAAAGTTCCCACGCCAATGCCGACCACACGTTCCTCAACTTGGGGATCTTAGCATTGTTTGTTTGCTGTGCGCAGTAAAATTAAATCATACGTCACATGGAAAATAAAATCAACAAAAGTGACTTCTGGTGCACTAACTTTGCTCTCTTTCGTTTATGTAACAGCCTTTTTTTTTTTTTTTTTTTGTATGGTGTTTTTGATACAGTTAGCAGCATTTGATATAGCTAAGTTTGAGGAATTCATAAAAGAAGAATTTAGGGCATTTAACATTCTGTCCCACAATTATTACATCACATATACAAAACACGTTTTACATTCTTTCATAAGGCTACTTAGGAACACCGAAGCTGTATCCGGTTTCCGTTTAGATACTTCTAGAATTTGATGTTTCTTTTTCAAATTTCCATTGGTTAATAACCAGATTTGTACTTGTTGCTGCAATTCTTTTTACATATCCATTCATTTTTGGTACTGTACTTCAAGAAAATTAGAATGACTGGCTGAAACTTCATATATTTTTTGTTAACGGTCTAGAAGAGTAGAATAGATATGTTACTCTTATCACTAAATTTTACACCACGATTGTTATTTTAGTGTGGCAAGTCCTTCTCTGAATCATATTAGTGCATATAAACGGCAACCTTGGGTTGAATATTGCATATTAGGTTGAAAGCAAGAAATCTCAAACATACAGGTTTTAGGACACAGAATAACATCATCTTTAATATTCTTTACACAAAAAACTCAAATGTTTTTTAGTGCTTTTATCATTAAGGTTAACAATCTAGGAAAGGATTAGTATGGCACAGTCACAGGAGACTGCAATGCAAAGCACAGCTATTAGCTAAATTCAAATTCCACAAATCAACATGGCCGATCTGCTCTTGAGTTCTGTGTATCCTCCGATTTTGTCAAGCTAACTGAGGAACCCGCGCATATTTCTGGTAATAGATTAGACTTCACATTCACAGATTTCCAAGACATCGTCAAGTCCAAAGTCTGCGAAAATATAGGCACTTTTAATCACTACGCCACTGAGATGGACATATCTGTCAATTCGCATATTCCTGATGCCACCACTAGAAAAACGATCTGCTTGAAATCTAGAGCCAATGGGATCGCATTATTGAAGTATGTCAGGCACTTAATATTTCAGATGCTATATCAGATCCTGATCCCAAGAAGTTGAAATACATGCTGAAGTCTATTCTAATAAGAAATGTCCCTAGAAGGGTCTTCAAATTCAGGACAAATGACCAGCCATGGTTTAATGATACATGTAGACGGCTTAGCCTTACCATGACAAACAGATCAAATTCAGCATTTGGAGACGTGCTGCGAAAAGTACTTACTATACAGATGAGAAAATTTAAAATAATTCCTTGGAGAGGAAACCTGAAGGAATTACTGAGCCTCATCAGTGGTGGACCAACTTGGCAATATCTATTTTTGGGTCAGGCTCGTCTTCCATTCCACCACTACTAAGAAAGTTTCTAGTGTAATGTCTCCCAAGATTAGTAGATTCTAGATTTTTATGTCGTAGTATCTTTGCAAATGAGTGCAAACTTACTAATACTGCATCTGTTCCAAAGAATGGCATATCTGCAGACGGCAGTACCTACAGGCCAAAGTTGCACAAAAACGTATTTTCAAGCCACTATAATAGTATGTGGAATCTAAAGGATTATTAGCTGATAATCAATATACATATAAGAAGCAATTATGTACCTTCGATACTCTTCTAGACTTGACATGTCATTTGCAAGAGAACCTTGACAAGGGTTTTGAGCGCAGAGTAATTCAAGTTGATTTTAGTGCTTCGTTCGATTTAGCAAATCACAAAGCTCTTACTTATAAACTTCAGAATCTTGGAGTGGGTGGATAGTTTTAGGATTACTACAAGATTTCCTTACAAGTAGGCAGCAGCAAGTTGTTGTTTGACGGGATCTTCAGCTAACAAAGACCTATAAGTCTGAAGTTCCACAGGGTAGTGTTCTTAGCCCAATGTTACTTTAAGTGCATACAAGTGACATGGTGGTTGGCCTGGAAAACAAGATTTTCCGTCCTACCCTCCTGTTCAAGTGGATGAGACTGCTGAACGAGGCTGAAGCTTTAACTATTCCTGGTGTACCATTTGACTCTTACCTTTGAGAAACATCTACTGTAAGTTTTAGAAAATTCCGCACAATACAGCCTGTATCACGTCATTTGTCCTTCTTTTACTATAATACTGTATTCCGGTGTGGATGTCTGTTTCCGCCAAAGATTAATCTCCTTTATATAGAGTAGTTCGTGGTGGTAGGTTTCTGTTTCCTTATGTTAGGATGATTGACGGATGGTCTCTCATTTGTCGGTTTTTCATAAATTGTATTCTAATAGAGATTATTCAAATGTTCAACTGATCCTTGATCCCATTTTCCTGTAGGGAGAAAATAGATTTGCAGAACAGCAGTGGCACCATTATGCAGTAAATGTGCCTCACAGTCGAACTTCTCACTTCTAGAGGTCCTTTATTCTTCACACCGTTGATCTGTGGAACAGCCTCCCTGAGGATGTCGTGCAATTGGAACTTCGGAAGTTCAAGCGAAGATGCAATGCATTACTACCCTTATACAATTCCCTTTGAATTGTTCGAATTTAATTATACTTTTACACGGTTTTATTTAATTTGACTTCTGCGTCTGCCTGTCCTTCTCTGTCCTCAAATCTTGTAACTCAATTTTCGACCTATTCCCTTCGTCCGATGGACTTGAAATTTTGCACAGTTACTCAATCCCGGTGACAATACATCATTACATAATCAGTAGTTCAGCAGTGACCTCTAGTGACCCTACAGTGACCTTTCCCAGTGTCTCAGGATTTTTATGAAATTCTTCGGATTTTTCACAACTTCTTTGACTCGGTAGAATCTGTCTTCTACATAAACCCTCCCCCTTCCATCCCCTCCCCTCCCCCATATCCCCCATCCTTCCTTCCCCTCCCACCCCCCTCCCCAGCACACGATCAAGTGTTAATTTAGCTGTGTCCTCTCCCTCCTCTTCTCTCTTCCTTCCCATTCCACTTCCCCTTTCCCTTCCCTCCACTACCCTTTCCTCCTACACCCCTCCCCTCCTCTTTCCCCTCCATCACCTTCATATTTCCTCCCCTCCCCCATTCCATCACCCTCCCCTATAAACGGATATCAGTTTCGTTAATTATAATTATAAATCGGTTATAATTTCTGCCAAAGCTAAAAAGTATAAAATAAAAAATAATATAAATAATTTTTAAAACATGCTTTTATTAAAATGCACTAAAAAGTAAAAAGAAAATAATTTTTTGAGAAAAGAAATATATTTTTCCTTTTCTTACAGTAATTCCTTCCATATTTGTTGCCCACGCTTTTATTTTTGAAGACATGATTAATTGTAAGAAAATCCCAGTGTCTCAAAAATTATTTTTTACTTTGTAGTACATTTTAATAAAAGCATGTTTACATTTTTAAAATTTGTTATTATTCATTTATTTATTTGTTAATTCAAGTCTTTTTAATAACTGATCTCCTCTTTACCTTCTGATACTGATTTCGAATCAACACCATATTCTTTGGAAGCTTAATTTTCAAGTCAATGGCCCCAATGGGTTTGTTCCATACGAATAAGGTTCATTTTCTGAATAATAATAATAATGATAATTCATAAAAACACTAAAAATTTATTATATTTTATATGTATGTGTGTATGTATATATGCATTTATATGATAAATGTAAAAAAATCACAATGTTTGCTATTTCACTAGTTAAGATCTCACGTATGAACATAATAATACCTGGCTTTGTTTCAATTTTTAGAAGAATTAAGTAAAGCTCCCGTGCTTCGAAAACTATCTTCTCTCATTAAAGGCAGGTGATAATATTGGAAAAAATCCTTCAAGTATAAAAAGAAAAGAAATTAAACTATGTATCATACAAAAAAATGTTAAAACATTAAAATCATGCAATAAGCATTCGTATCACAGATAAAGGTCTTTCAATTATATACTGTACACAAGTTTCACATAATCTTAATCCCTGCAATAAATCAGTGTGGGTTTAACATCTTCACTAAGTAAAATTTCACACTTAGGCCGAAATTATTCATCAGAGACAATAGCACGGTTGAATGACGCCAAGAGTAATGCCCTCGAAAAATAGTAACCACTTGACTTAAGAGATTTCACAGGTCTGTGCTGCTTACAGCAGTAACGATGCATTTCCTTACATCTGGATAAATTTTTTTTCTTACAACGGTAAGGGAATATTATTGTGAACGTGCTGGCAGTTAGAGGTATAGCGGTCACACCTTTGTAGAGGGTTAAGTTCTCCACGCTTTTGTCGTTAAATAACAAGACAATGGCGGAGCGATATCGCTCGTATATTTGCTATAACCGTACGTCACAGTTGTTACAAGTAAAGCTCCAACCGTAATTGGAAAAGGGGAATGCTACAAACCCAAAGGCCTCAACAAGGAAAGCAGCCGGTACGGATAAAAATAAAAAGCATAGAATGAATTATAAACGAGAAATTAAAAAAATCTCTTAAAAAAAAAGAAGAAAAAACTAATCAACAACAAAATATTAAGCGCTATTATGCCAGCGTTCTCAGATGCAAGGTCACAGCTCGTCTGACCATGAAATATCAGGAGTGCTAAGCTTTCCAAATGACCAGAGTTATCAGACATTTCATTACCGGCGACGAAACCTGTGTGTTTCGGTGAACAGAACTTTGTGCAAAAATCCTGAAACGAAATAACAATATCAACTTTAAAATTGTGTGAATATCAGTTCATTCCTAGTTCCCTTGACAGTATTTTAACAGATGACCTGACAACAAAATATAAATTTAAATACTTATATGATCTAACCTAGTGTACTTTTAGTTATTCGCTTTAGGCAAACAGCAAAATACTTGACTTGTAAATACTAAAATCGTATTCGACATCAACTCTGTTTCAGACTGCCTGGAATACTCATTGCCGGGGGACAATCAACAAGTGGCTGTCAATGACTTGGTACTACTGATGGAAATCCGCCCTTACCAACCAATCGTCAACTCAACTTTAACGGAGGAGAAAAACGAAGTGAAAGTTAGCTCAAGTTCGCCCACTCCTCCCGGGAGAATTCCCTCCAGCCCAAGCCGAGGGTCTTCTCCCTGGAAAGCGACGGCATTCATTGAGGATTCCAGAGGCAGCTGGTGTAACATGACCATTTCCGAAAGTTCCATTAAGGTCTTCTGTTCCAGCGGTGCCTCTGGAAATCACAGTAGTAACTCAGAAACTCTTTTTCCCATAGGACAGTGGAAAAAAATTCTCCTTCAATTTAATGCACAGGTTAAATAATTAATGTTATTAATCTGTTTTGCTTGCCCAAATAACTTTTTTTTCTTTTTACGGAACTACAACATTCTAAATTACTTATGTTTTAAGTCTCATAAACATAATTTTTTTTTTATGAAATCTAAATGCAAATGCATGTATGTATGTATGTATGTATATACATATATTATACATATGTATAGTATGTGTGTATTTAATCTTTTTATATATTTTAGATGACCAGCACTGGAAGATCAAATGAAACAAACATAACAGAAGTTCGTAAATCAGGAACAGCTGAAATGTCATCTTCATTCAGCGTTGGATTACAGGGGCTTAAAGATCACGTCTTCGTAGTCGAAGAAGCGAACATCTCGCTACCTTTAACCTTACGATGGGAAAATGTCCATTCAGGTCTGAAAGTGATCTACAACTGCTGGAATGGTAAGAGCTAAATACTCAAATACATTAGAGATATCTGTTACGGGGAGATGTAAGTCTTTGAACAAACTTTACAGAGAATATTTATGTTAATTCTATTTACCTCATTTTAAGCTTGACACTTGCTTCATTCCTTCATCCCTCCTTGTTCATTGTTGCTGCCCTCTAATAAATAAAGTGTGACATACATTCGCGACTGATATCATTGAAGCTAATGGTAATTGGTGGTGGGGCATGCTGCTCGCCACCCACTGGAGCTTACATTTTAAATACATCAGTCAGTCAAACAAAATAGAGGGTTCACTGATACTTCCAGTGGATATTAACCGTCAGCTACAAAGGAAAAAATCAACTTGAAACTTTATTCTTTGTAACAGACTGCATCTAATCACTTTTACCAGCGAGATCCAACCAAGGAGGCTGAGTATTAATTTTAGCAATGTGTGATTACTTTAGCAGACTGCATCCAATTACTTTTGCGGGCAACATCCAATTACCTTTGCAGGCTGCATCCAGTTACCTTTCCAGGCTGCATCCAGTTACCTTTATAAGGCTGCATCTAATCACTTTTGCGGGCTGCATTCAGTCTTGGAGAACAAATTTTAATCTTAATGTTGACATTTAATAAGAGACTGAATATTTATCTAAACCTCATATGCTCTGCATTAGCTGAAAAGACAATGTGCTTTCGAGAAGTCTCGGCTGTCCAACTTTGAAGGCTGCGTCTGATTAGGGACTGGACACCAATATTATTAATCTTAACAGTTCGGGTTCAACTTTGCAGACGGCATACGATCAAAGAGACTGGATATGAATCTCAATAACTTACGTTTATCTCTTCATGACTCATGTAACCATCTTTGCAGGCAGCATGCAATTAAGTAGAGTGGAAACTGAAATTCAATCTTAACTGCTCACATATAATTTTTTGCAGATTGCATCTGACCAAGGGAGACCTTAGCATCGGGTCCATCTTTGCAAGCTTCTGTCAATCGAAAAGCCTTCATCTCGCCAGCGTGCATTCAGTTCTGTAGATTGCATTTAATCACCTTTGCAGGCTGCATCCGGATAAGGAGGTAGAATAATAGGCTTAACAACGGATCTATCTTTGCAGGCTGCGTCCGGTCAACAAGACTGGATAAAACACCAGGAAGTCGCCCCTTTTATCTGCTGAAACTTAAAGACTTCCAAGGGATCAACATTACTTTCACAGTCTTAGGCGAAATAACGCGATATCAAATCCTCACGTCAGAAGACTTCGGCTCTTACGACATGCGTCGGTGGATTCCGGTGTCCTTAAGAAGAGAGTCTACTTCTCTTAAGGTATTTAGAAATGGCACTGAGAAGAGTGTCGCCCTTCATTCAAGTATATATGAATGCCACTGAGAGGGAAGTCTAGCTCTATTAAGTTATTTTGAAATGTTAAAGCGAAAATAGTCTACTTCTCTTATGATATATCAAATTCTTATCAATAAGATTCTACTGCTCTTAAGGTATACGAAAATGTGACTGGGAAGATTTTGCTTCTGCTAAGGTATATAAAAACAGTGTTAGGAAAAGAATTTACTACAGTTCAGATACATAGAAATTACACTGAAAAGTGTCTACCTCTCTTGAAGTAAAAAAAGAAAGAAAGAAAAAAAGGAAGAAAGAAAAAAAAAGAAGAAGAAGACGAAGAAGAAAAAAAAAATATATATATATATATATATATATATATATATATATCTTATTTCTCTTGATTAAACATTACGCGAGTGTCAGTAAAAATAAGGCTTAAAGATGTGTGAAACCTAAAAGGATGACAGGCTTGTATATATATAATATATATATTATATAAATTATAATATATATATATATAGATATATATATTATACTTTTATGTATATATATATATAAGATATATATATATATTATATATATATATATATGATATATAATACTATATGTATATATAGATATCTGTATAATAATCTATATATATATTAATATATATATATATATATATATATATTATGTATATAAAATCATAGCATCTGACTTCGTTAAACGCAGTCTCTGTAAAATTCTGCCACTCGTATCTTTTTTGCGCTTTCACTTTTACAAACTCCACTAATTCCCAACCTCCCTATTCATAGTTCTCACTCCGGAGTGGTACTGTGACTTCATGGTAAAATCGAGATGTAAGCCCATAGAAGACTCGTATGTAATACAAAATATTGAAATCCTTACAATATCCAATATTTCTATAATGTTCCTAGATTCTTCAGGAAAGCGTTTCGCGCGCGCTAACCTTTAGCGCCACGCCCCCTCCCACCCTCCATTTCTTATCGTCCCTCCTGATTCCTCTTTATTGTCCTTTCTTAAAAACAATTTGTTACGAAGGATATGTCCAAGCCATCTTCATCTCCAAGCTTGTATCATCTCATCTAAATATTCGTACATAATTTCCCTTAAATCATTTTTCACTCTATCGTGCCATCTAACTCGGTATATTCTTCATAAAGCTTTATTCTTAAACCGACAAACTTTTTTATATACACTACGTACATAGCCATACCATGACTCATGTTCGTACAGTAGTTTCAAATGTTACTTTCATTTGGAAATTCAGTCTATTTGATTTCCAAATCTTGTCCAGCCTTCCCGTTGTTTGGTTTGTTTTATTTAGTCTTTCCTTAATTCCATCTCCAGAGAACCCGTATTGGATATAATTGTCTGAATATTTTTCAAGTTCAGCCTTATTCATCCTTTCTCCATCTCGTCCTCAATACTTCGGTTTTCCTTAGATTTAAGTCAACTAAAATCTCTCTACATAAATGGTGCATTATACTGAGCGAACTTTGTAAAACTAACGAATTTTAAGTCTGAATTTTATGTCGTCATTCCATTCTAAACCCCCTCTTCCAACTCCAGCCACTTTTTTCATTATGAAAATCATGAGAAGGGTAAACAACACAGGTGACATAACACTCTCTTGTAGCATCTACTATTAACTGCAAATTCAATTGGATAATTACAATTAACATTACATTGGTCTATGGACGATGTCAATTCTTAAATTCCATACAGTAAAGCACAATATATTCTATCAAAAACATTCTATCTGTGCAACTCCTGCCTTTTCTGAAAAGAAGCTTGTTCGTCTATAGGCATCTCATTAATTTGTCTCAATGCATTTTATCATTTTTTTCATCCGACTTATTGAGAATCGGAACACTGAATATCTTCATCATAACCGGCGTAGGCACGATGCTTCTACAGTGACCAATAGTCAGCTAACTTTTTTTTTTTTTTTTTTTTTTTTGTTTTTTTTTTTTTTTTTTTTTTTTTTTTTTTTTTTTTTTTTGGTACCTTTCCGACGACTCCCAATTCCCAATCATCAAGTGGCGTTTGTATACTTCATATTCTGCAAAACTCCACTTAGTTTAAGAAGTATCGTTTCAATTTCATCAGTGACCCATATGAGTAAAAGAGTTAAAAAAACTCATACATTTGTTATTACAGGTATTCCTAGGCTATAACGAAATAAAGGATATAACCAACATCACTTCAACTATTCTCACCAGTATGGAGGTTGTTCTCTTAGGAGGCGGGAGCATAACATGGTGTGATCTGACTTCTGCTCGTAAGTAAACTTCTACTGCTCTAGAGCTTTTTTTTTTTTTTTTTTTTTTTACTCGTATGTAAATGTGCAGTAAGTTTAGCATATAGCACAACTGGATGAATACGAAGAAATTTTCTCTTCTTGATAGAGACAGTGACAGCTGAACAAGTATCAGTCATAACCAGAGAAATGCATTAAATAATAGATATATCTAAGAACATCGTCCTATAAGAACATTACCCTGAAACTCGCATCTAAGATGCTTGAACACTTGTCGTAAGTAACCAAATTTTTTGTTTTCTCAGCTGTTTCTATTATACGTGAGAGAAATTAGGAAACGAAAACCAGTTGTAAACTAAAGTTCATTTGATTTCAAACGGTGTTATGACCCGTAGGGGGGTTGAATGTTTGCAGGAGATATATAACAGGTTGGTGGCAGTATACGTAAATTGCAGAAATAAGTGAAACAGTCGGAAGCTCATTTAAAGAGAGAAATTCGGAAATTAGTGTTACCAAGAAAATGCTTAGGGCAAATGGAAACCAGGAAGGTTAGAGATGAGGAAAGATGAAAGTAGTTGACTGATGCTCAGATGGAATGTTATGGAGGGACGTTAGACTGAAAGAAGCGACTCAAGGGGTTGCCAATGACGTAATAAAAGCAGCTAAAGCTATCGAAATGTTATGGAGCGTTACCAGCGAAGGCAGTCTAAAGGTTGAAATGCCTGGTAAGACATTTGGGCCGATTTTTTCCATTATCAATTTTAAAATGTAGTTACTGAATGTCGATAAAAAAGAAAATGTTGAAATGTAATTTTGACAGGTTAATGATGCATTATACTGATAGGGTCTTAGACTGAAAAAAAAAGTGTAGCGTACGTTATTGCTATCGATGAGCCGATATCTTTCGATAAGTGTATGAAATTACTGTAAGGTTTAAGAATCATGGCTGATTAAGCTGTTAAGAGAATGAATTTGTTAGTGACCGCTCTCCTGGTTTTCTAAAGCCAATACTTCTTGGGAAGAATATCTCATCTAATAACAATAATAATAAGTGAATTCAATGCATGAGCTTGAGAAATCTATGATGAAGACATGAACTCAAAACAAAGGCATGGATATCATTTACTGAATTCATTAATCCCATTATTTAAATTATTAACTATTGATGAAGGCTGGGGTTAAATACCAGAAGGTTTTTAATAGAAAGAGCAAGTAACTATATCCAAAATGTGTTTTGCTTCCAGCTTCTAACGCCCTGCTCATCATAGTTTGGACCGTCGTCGCCGGATTCTTCCTTCTGGCCACCTACTCCGTATGGACAACGATCAAAGCGCATAAAATTCTCAAGGAATGGAAAGAAAATAAGGACTTGGGAGTTAAGATACAATTTCTGCCACCTCTTGAAATCGTAGATGATAATAACTTGATGACTCGCCGCTCGGAGTTGACAGCACGAAGGATCCAATATGAGTCCGTTAATAGTACCTATGACTCTACCTCGCTATTGGGAGAATCTACAGAAACTAAGGCCATTACGAACAGAGTCAATAATACAAACGACGCATTCGTAACTGATCCCAATGATACATTGGCTCCTGAAGTTGATAATGCAAACAGCGCTTTCATAGCTGATCCCGATGATACATTGGCCCCTGAGGAACAAAGAACTTCCTGCATTGTCATACCAGAAGCGGGCTCCGATGAGGATATGATCTTTGACTTCATAAGCACCTGCAGCACGGACCTCCCCATCGCAATTAGCACCGAGAACAATTTCGACTTGGACAGCACGTCCAGCATAGAGCTGCCCAGAGCCATCAGAGAGAGAGGTGACGAGAGAAGCAGCAGTTCGTCCATTGAAACTGCGTCGTCGCCAATGCTCAATGATGCCCATTCTCACTTTGCCGCGAATGTGAGAAAACGACTGCAGTTACCAGCGCTCTCCAACATGCAGAGCACAGCCAGCGAAAGCGACCTGTTGAGTGACCCAAAATCACTAGACGAAACGTCTCAAGAATAATATATCATGCTTTGGGTACAGGCTAATTTATGCATACACGCATACCATTGTGTATATTACATTGCATGTAAATAGTTTTTTTTCATTTTGCTCATCGTATTTGATGGTGAAAATGAAACTTTAATTCAATAGTATTCGTCTGTCATAACGATTAGCAGGTTTTTGTATAAATATATGGAAATATAATAATTATTTGATGTTGATACTTTCATTAACACTCGCATCACTGTCTTTTTTAGTAAACGAATGAATGATAAATATTCTACATACAAAGATCTATCATTAATTATGTATAATCATACTAAAACCTTAGTTCTTTACAGCTGTTTTCTGTGCAGTGTCCTACATATCTTCTTCATGTGTCTCGATTAGCTTCGTTCGTGTGAACGTAATATATTGTTATCAAATCTAGCATGGTCGTCAGGTATCTAAGTTATCTAAAAAAGGACTTGGTGACTAATATCCTCGGGTTAAAGGAAATAGAATAGGCACTGTGCTTTCTCGGGAAATTTATCTCGCTTTTAAATATTGGCACGCACCATTTATGTGAGAAATGTGCATTTCATGATGCTCTCAAGAATGAATGATTATCGAACTCCATCGTAGCTTCTCTTTACCAATCGTTGATCAAAGCCTTTGTAGTTCTTGACTGAATATTTTCGTCTCAAAGACGAAGAGAGATTCTTGTCTTTACTTCATGAACCTCCTGCGCTACGTGCTCGTTTTAACCATTGAGATTTTATCTTTTTCCTCGATTGATGCAGGTTCAATTTAATCCAGTAGTTTTGCTGTCCACTGGATATTCTAAATGTATCTACATTCTCTCATAAAAATCATATTGATCATCTTTTAATGACTTTACTTCGCAGTTAGTGTTACATCGGTGAATTAGCTCTGTTGCACCACCAACTATGCGGTCACCAATAACCAAATTTTTATTATTAACCTGAATTCCCTGAAAGTTTTATTTCTACTGTACACAAAGCTTCACGAATCCCCGGCCCCACCAGTCTTTTAATTCACTAAGATGTCGTGAAATTTCAATTATAGCAGAGGCTCAAAAACCAACTCGAGTTTTCAAGACAGGATCCCTGGGAGGATATTGTACCTCCAACCTCGTGATTTATTCAGACCTAAACCATTATGCTTAATAGGCAAGAGTGAGGGTTGGGTTAATTTCTCCTCTAATTTCCCTTTTATACATCATTACTGTTGATTTGTCGTGAGACCTATATTGGTCTCTGTCACGAAGGCTGAAAGGAAGCGACGGAAAACGAAGGGAAGGAAATAAATACTCGTCTCATCTAGATTGACGGAGTGTACTCATGGAAACGCTTTTGAAGGAAACTAGTCCAAGATCACTCTGCTTTCGCTGTCTGAATTCGCTGACTCGTCAAACTAAAATCTTAATGTCTAGATGGTCAAGGAGCTTGTGAGGAGGATTACATTTCAGTAAAGCACTACTCTGTTTACCATTTGTGTCTTGGACATATAAATTTCTTTCAGGTGCTCTTTTCTTTCAAAACCTATTTCTAAAAAGTAAAAAAAAAATTAAATGGAAACAATATTTCCGGAAGTATCTAGTTTAGCTAGACTCGTAACAGAAATCACTGAAATCAATTATATGATTCAATTGTTGCCAGTCTAGCTGAAAATTAAAGAAATATTTGCATCACTTTCCCGTGTTCTGTTTCGACTAAAGCCTGGAAAAAAACAAGTAGCTGAAACATTTATTTTTTCTTCCTGTGTATTTAAGGAAATACCATTGTCCATGTCTGTTCGATTAGAAAAAGCTCCTCATAAAGATGAAACAGATTAGATTAAGCACCTCAGAAAGATGAAATGTTAGCCTATCAATCTTACTTCATAAATGGAAACCCGGTTTCTATATATAGGTATGTATTGCTTTAACGCACAGTCTATGGCAAACAAAATGATTCTCAAGGGATCGTCAACACATTCAGCAATAAGAGAGAGAAAGAGAAAGCTTATTTAGGTTTTCCATCGTTCATTGTGGCGTTGATGCACAGGTCAGAACTTCTGACCCTTGTTAATTGCAGTAACGACTCTTTTAAGGGCTGTTAGAGTGAGGGAATGCCTTCATGCGAAGGAATTTTACTACTGGGGTGATAAAGGTGGACGGTGATCAATAACACGGAATTGTTGAGGGGTGATATAATGGTGTGAGAGATCGATAAAATGACGATGTCTAGGCACGTACATAAACTGGCCCTGTTTGTACCGTATGGATCTACTTTTACAGTTTTGACAAGAGATGGATATCGTCACGTACATAAACGCGCTCTGTTTGTACTGTTTGGATCTACTTTTCCAGTTTTGATAAGAGATGGATGAACGCTTTACTACCTGTACGCCATGACTAATTTTATAATACGCCGCTGCATGCAGTCTACAAGTTACCAAGGGACTTCTTTTTTTCGCCCTGGTGGCCACAAATGTTCATTGTTACTTTTATAGTATCTTATTTCCCTTTTACATATGTCCACAAAAAAGGTAATTGTTCAAAACATGACAATACTGTAAATGCTATCAAGAAACCTTCCTGATACTAACATTCATGTGACACGGCCATTTATTACATTCATGGCATAGTCGAC
Source organism: Macrobrachium nipponense (assembly GCF_015104395.2). Lineage (NCBI taxonomy): Eukaryota > Metazoa > Arthropoda > Malacostraca > Decapoda > Palaemonidae > Macrobrachium > Macrobrachium nipponense. The sequence goes on from NC_061089.1 coordinate 25,392,476, forward strand.
TACGCCAGTATTTTTATTTATAGCTTTAAGAGTCTACGGAAGATGTCACTTGATCAGTAGACAATTTATTTCAGCTTAATTTAAGAAATCAGCTTACCCAGGAAAGACTAACTCACACTTGGGATAATATCTATCGATATAATCTCGAACTCCAGTGATAGTTCAGTGGAGTAAATTTGTAATTGAAACTGAATTAAGGGATAACAAATTTTATATATGGCAGTATTCTATCCCGATGTACTAAGTTTAGTGATATTGGGAATAATGGCCTGGACTTCTCTAACAAATCAGTATCTGAATATAGTCGCTTTGCGTGATAACCGAAAACCTTATGCATTCTGTAAGTTTAGAGATTTTTTTCTGTCGATCTGTCGACGCTACTTAGGCTTGAAGTTTAACATTTGACATAATTTTTCGACTTCCCATGACAGCAAGTCATGCGGTACATACAGTCATCAAAGTATATCAACTTGAGGGTTCCTACACTCAAAAATGCTAATTTCGCAACTTTATTTGCAGAATACAGATTTTAGAAATAATGCAACTTCTGGCACATAGGAACCTAAAAGCACAAAGAAATCGCTGTGTAATAACTTGGGAACTACGGTACCGAGTTACATAGTTTCTGGGGAGAATCTTTATTTATAGGCCTACAAGCCCATGACCCCTTGACGATGGGGCGAATAAGATCACAATGGTCAACCAAGGGGTCAAATCTTCCCTTTTAGTGTTATAATGTGGGAACTGCGCTGCCTAATTTCTTTACAAAGTACGGGCGTGATATGATGACACCATCCCAATCTCAAATTAGTGCTATATCTCTAATGGACTGACATTTTGGAGGAAATCACTCTTGTAGAACTCAGATGAGGCCTAAAATAGAGAATGGTCTTGATAAGTCTGTTAAATAAATTTCCGGACGTCAAGAACTAAAATCAATAGCAGCAACAACTTATTTCTCAGGGGGACCCTTGCTGGGTTCCAACAAGTCTGTACGACCCTCTAAACACCTAGGCTGTTATTATGGACACCTCATACTTCATAGTGGTATTGTCATGAAATGCATAGGTATGTAATGGGGTCTAGATCACAGAGGAGAAAACACATAGCGTATATTTTAGGCGGATAAATTGCTTAGTCAAACGAAGCTCCCAGTGTGATATATTACACTTTGCCATGATATCTACCGATAACCATTTCATCTACAGTGGTTTTGCACTTTCTCGATAGCATAAATATCTCATATTAATTTATGAAATAAAAAGCTACAAAGAATGTTTTAACATAATCATTAAAGATGAAATTAACAAAACCCAGACTTAAGTACTGTAAGCGGCTTCACCAAACCATGAGGGATATTCTTGATTTTTCACACGAATATTACTCAATAAACCGAGAAGACACACGAATTGAAAGATAAAAGGTTTCAGAATACAATATTTCACACCCTTCAAACAATAGATAAAAAAAAATCATATGGAGAGATGCCTGTGATCTTGTCCCAGCAGGGTTGTAATTGGTAGATAAGCAGCGACTGTCACCATACCAGAATCTGCAAAACTTTGAGCATGATATTATGAAGATGGCTGTATTTACAGAACCTAAATGTCTAATTGTTTTGTTTTTCACCTGGGCGCAACAAGGTTAATTGGGATGCCACATACTGACAGATTTCGTGTTAATTGTAGACTTTTCATACTGCAACAAGTGTTTTTTTTTTTTTTAATTATCCTTGTAGCAAATGTCGGATATAATCATGAACACACATCCATACACACTTTGACACTTTCGCCTTAGTGTTCTGTGTATGCCTTCCGGGTAGCCAAGCACAGTGATACGGACGATCCAAATGTGTGGTGAAATGCCTAAAAAGTCCATCACCTGAGAATAATAACATTGCAATGTCCAGCTATTACTTTCATCATGCATTCGCATCAATAACAAGATTAGGACTGCCGCTTTTTTGTACTGTAACCGTTTTCAGTTCCCAGTAAGTCTTTTTACACACCCATGGCAGCAAGGATACAATCAGTAACACATCATATTTCATTGTCATATTGACGTGAAACGTATTTGTACGGAATGACATCTCTATCAAAGAGCAGGGCATACGGAGCGTCTATTTAGGGCGGATAAGCCGCTTATTCATACGAACCTCGCTCTGTGATTTATTACGTTTTATCATGAAGTTATGATGTCTTGACTAACGTTTTAAGCAAATCTATTAGTCTGCTTCTCGCTGCCCTTCCACTTTTTAGCGCCGAAAAAAAAGCTTTTAATTAGAGAAGAAAAACGTTCGACTTGTCAAGAGATTTACAAGCGGAATGAGCACGAAACTGTAAGATAGATTTGGCGTAATCATAAAGTGCATAAAAACAATTAGAGGAAAGTTTTGAGCGATGTGATAATTGCTAGCGCCATGACTGCAGCAAGAACATTTCTTTGACTCTTGAATATACTATGTGTATATAATATTATATATATATAATATATTATATATTAATATATATTACATAAATGCAACACACACACACACACACAACACAACATATTATTATATATATATTATATATATATATATACAGACATATATATATATATATCTATATATATAAAATATATATATAATATATATATATATATATATATACATACATAAACCACACACACACACACACATATATATATATATATATATATATATATATATATATTAATCAGTGTTTATTAGTCTTTAAACCATTTTTCAGCGCAGAGCTTCGTTTATGATTATGGTATCTTTCTCTTTTACTCTGTTAACTCTAATGTTATTTGTTTACAAAGTTGGCATTTATGTAATTTAGAATAAATATCCTTTCGCAATTACTGATTAACTAAAGGAGACCAATATGATGCTGCATATAAGAAAGTAAATTGTATAAAACTGCTTTTTCCTATGATGAAATTTCCTCGGCAGGAAACGTACAACTTGAGAAAAGGCTTCGAACTGCAATGAACAGTAATCGGTTCCCACATAACGGAACTCCAACAAAATAACGAAGAAAATGAAGTTATAACGTAAAAAATTAACCGATCTTCATCATTAGGCTATCAATAAATCTATTCAAAGAACTCTGCACGTGCTGAAATAAAAACTCTTTAACCTTCCTTGAATATTAAGTATACTTATTTGAAGCATTTGCATCCTGTGAATAGTTATATCTCTTGGTGGCTCCTTACTGTGACACTTTTAATCATCACAGTTTTACAAGACAGCTTTGTTTTTAAAACAGGCATACCATCAAGTGGGGAATGTTCACAACACTTTATCTCCAGTGCACAACATGAAATGTTTGGTCTGTAATGCGCTCAGATCACTGTCACCAACGCTTTTAAAACATGTTCATCTTAACATCGGTGTAAAGGACCATAAACGTCTAATGTTAAACAGACGAACACACACAAACGCAAGTTGCACTGACGTCATAAATTCGTGCACATGTCCACTAGAAACAAACCTTTGAACACGGAACTAAGGAAAATAATAAACACAAATAGTAGAAAAAAAATAATTACCAAAGGTATTTCAATATGGCAGACCCTGCAGCGATGAAATATATGATTCCTGGTGGTCAATGGGGTTTCTTTTCACGTGGCTCCTGAGGGTAGCAAGCAAAATTGTCCTTAAGTGGAAGTGCACAGGGTTGACCGATTGCCGCAGCCCAGTAACGAAATGAGTGTTATCGACCAGCACTGGAGAACGTCGAGGGAAAAAAATTCCGTTTGCTTACAGAATGCGCTGATACCGACACACGAGTAACGATCGGCTTCTTCCAGCCCGGGGAATAATTCAGTGACTTGCACCATCGCTAACGCACCCCCATAAAGGATATTTACATCTGCCTTTTGCCGCAATTAAGGAAATTACGAAAGACGTTTACTGCTTATAGCTTCCCTTCAGAGTGATAAAAACAACCGGAAGGCGTTGAGCGTCGCGTTATATGGAATATAAAGTCAGCGCCAAATAGACTGCAAAGTGATTTGTTGTCCTTAAGGTACTCTGAGCACGCAACAGGTGGGTCCCAAGAACACCAATGTCCGCCATTGGCGAACATTGCTGAGTTTTAAGTGTTCTTTTTTTCTGCATATTCTTTCCAGTCACAACTCCCTTCATATCTATTTCCGCTAACGCTGCATTTCATACCTCATCGTCTTTCACTACACACATAAACTCAAAAAAATTATTTTTCTTACCCCAAGGCAATTCCCATTAACTTCAACACCATGTTCTTGAATGCAAAGGTCATGGGGCAAACAACCTAATGGACTTTTCTAGCCAAAAAAAAAAACAATTAAAAGGAAGGAGGAATGGAAGCCTTTGACTCGGCTCTTGAATCAAGAGAGGATATAGGAGACAGTTAAAAAGAGAAGCAGAGAGAACATTTCAAAGCTAATCAGTCGAGTTGAAGAAACTTATTTGCCGTGTATCCCAATGTTACCATTTGTTTCCAAAGGCAAAAAAGGGAAATAATCTCTAAAATTGGCCGGGACTAGCCTAGTTAAAATATCAAATTGATCTACTTTTAACTCCTTTTTATGCCATAGTTACCTACCCCTTCTCTTTTCTCATTGAAATTAGTTCTGACCAATTAGACAAAAAACATCACAGATGTCAACAAAACCTATTGTAGCGCTTAGCTACATGGATATCAACACTTATTTTAGTGTCCAGCTACGTGAATATCAACGAAACCTATTCTTGTGCTTAGCTACTTGGATATCAGCTAAACCAGTTTAATGCCAAGCAACAAAGATAACATTGAAACCTGCTATCGTGCCCAACGACAGGCATATCAATGTTCTGCTGCTCAGTTACATAGATAGCAAATAAAGCTTTTCCTGTGCCCAGATACATTAGTTAATATGAAAGTTAAAATGAAAGAAGTTCTAGTGAGCATCTACATAGACAAAAATGAACCCTTTTCAAGTTTTCATCTATAAGAATAGCAATGGAACCTGTTCTGGTGGCCAACTAAACGGATGATAATAAAACATGTTCAGATGTATATATATGGATAAAATCAAGTCTGTCCTAGAGTCCATCTACGTGGACAGCAACGGAATCTGATATAGTCTTAATTATTATTATCATTCATATATTACACATCCATACGGATAGACAGCAAATGTCACATTTTCTAGAAAACCAACTATATGGATAGCAAGGAAACTTGGTCTACTGACACTGCTTGTATTGTAACTAGACGCTTTTTAGCGTCAATCTGCATCAGTAGCAATGAAATCTCTTCTGGCGTCAGACCTATTCTCTTGACCAGCTATATGAATGGAAGCAAAACCTTTTTGCAGAACGAAATTAGGACGACAGCGAAGGATCTTTTATTTCGTTCCTTCTTATTCGAGGATAGGAAGGAGGAACGTTACACTGGGATCGGTATATCACCAACCCATTCTTACACCTGACGCATTTTGTCGGGCTCAGGAAGAGGTGAATCTGGGAGGAAGGGAGATAGGGTGGGCGGGATGTAATTTGGAGGATGAAGAGGAATGGCAGTAATAGGATGGTCACAGAGGCGCTAATATTCCCTCAGTGTGATCAACTTTTATTGCTTCAGCACAAGACTTCCACTTACCAGGCGATCGACGTATTGATCGTAAATCGACCGGTAGTAGTTTGGACTCTCAGACCTTTGATTTCATGTGTAGAGGAACGCCTCTTGTCTCTTTTGTTCGTCGCTGATATATATATATATATATATATATATATATATATATATATATATATATATATATATATATATATATATATTCTTGCATACATACACATACATACGGATATATGTAGGTTGATGAAAAAAAAAATGTTATAACTTAACTGATGAAGCTAAGCAAGTTCGACTGCTAGAGGTATGTGTTAAAAATACACAACTATTTATATGGACTCGGGGTGCAGGCATGATATTATACTGCAAACAATGTAAAATAAAAACAAACAAGCTTTGCATGCATAAGTAGCAGTTGCGCCTTTAACATGCACAGAAGCTCAGGTTTCTTGATATCTTGGATAAGGATGGGAATTTGCCTTTCCCCTGGGTGTGAAACACAAACATTTTGCAAATCAGGAGACTTTATTTCAAGAAAGCGTAAAAGCCATGTCTGAAATAGCCTCATTATATCTGAAAAATAAAACCTTATGTTTCTTTGAATTATTATTGTTTTTATTGTCAAATATTATTTTCATCACCAATCAAACTTTATCATTTGAAGGTCATATTACAGTAAAATAAAGTTTGAAGCATGTTTATGCATATGCAGCATCACCCTGAGATCTTAAAAAAGAACTGGCCTTTCTAAAAGTAATTCAGAAATCTAATGAACAAATAAGACGGAGAATAACTATATCGTGACAATTACAGTTTCACGGAATTAAAAAGTACGATATCATTCCTAAGAAGAACAGAGTACAGGAACAAACACAGACTACCAAGAACTGTATTTCATTTAATACACGGTCCCTATTTGTCAGTACCCGTGGAAAGTTAATTAATAAGCAAAGGAGGCGACCCACGTCTCTGAGATACACATTTACCTTTTTCCTTTGTAACCGAGATAAGCATCGGCCTTATGTACTGAAGCCTAAAGGGGAATTCAAGAAATGTTAGTGACAAAGCTAGTTAGATTTATAGGGAGCGGAAAACAGAAATATTACTATTGTAATTTCAAATATGATTCAACATCACTAAGAAAGAAAGAATTACTATTGGTTTTGTAATTATGGATACAGCTATCTCAAAAATATACTCTGTCTAGAGATAATGGCAATTCCTTCAATACTTTTAAAGACAAATGAGTTAAAATAAAAAAAGGTAAATCGGTCACTGATTACCAGCTCTGAATAAATATTGCCTTTAATATTTCAAATACCATAAACGTCTGGCATTGTTTCATGAGAGAAGGAAGGACCTAACCTTAAATCATTCAGAGTTTTGTGAAAACCTTAGGAGTTTTTCTAAATTTTTGGGAGTAAACAGAGAAATACTTCCCGGAATTGTAGAAGCATGAGTGACGATATGATCTATCTAAATAGGGTCGTTTGAAAGTTTGGTGGGTGTAATTGCTACTAATTTCTGGATCTCAGTTTTTTATTCTCTAAATTTCCTTAAAGCACGTCATTCAAGATCACCCATGAAGTACAAATTACCTCCATTAAGGATAGGTATTCGAAGCGAAAGACATTTCCTAGCTTTTCGCACATCACATTACTATTTTATGCGTACAAGTAATTTGACCCGGTCCCCGACAGACTAGAAAAACTACGAAACCTCCTTAAGAACTCCCCCAAATAACGCCGGGAAAGCGTATACTTCCGTGAATATAAAACCGACGTAAACACAGACCCAAACCGTAACCATAACCATCTCGCAGAAAATTACCCGTCCCACGAAAGGCAAAATGCATTCCATCACCACCTGGCCAACTCCCTCCACTTAGTGCCAAAATCGTCTCTCAAAAGCGGCTGTAATTTGCTGCGTAAATCTCCACGTGTGCCAGTAACGGCAGTTACTCACACCACTCGCGGTTTGGTTAGAGAGGGACTGTAATCGCGCCACGCACGGACACAGGCCTCTTTCTTCGGCCCACGCTGCAATGAAAGTTTCATTATTCGGACTAACAGAGCTCAACAAGTTATGTTTGGTCGTGGCAGGTCGTTAACGCGTACAGGCGTTGAATGGACCTTCGTCATGCAATTGCCTGTGACTTGGATGAGTGCATGCAGTATCATTCATATGATCCGGGTTTATTTTTCCATATTTTTCTATGATATTTTTCTGGATAAACATCATTCCACTTCCTCTTCGATGCAACGCTTCATATGGCTTTTTATTGCCCTTTCCCGCTTCGCAAACTCCTTGTCTTTAACTGAATAAAACTCAAGTCGAGCGCATTTGCCAGGAGCCCAACTGCACTGTTTCTCCCTCCTCGCCCATGCAATCTGCAAATCAGTCACGGACCATTCATCACTGCTGTACTTCTGACAGAGAAGAATCCCGCAAAGTACCGCCGATATCAGACGAGAATGAAGGTATAATCATGATTCCATCATTATTAATATACTTATCAAAGCGAACCTAATTGACAAGAACAATACAAAGAATGGTCGTCAGCAACACTAGTCCAGCATCTTAACCGAATCTATAATATTTATTCAACAAGAAGAATCTAAACGGAATTACAACACATTGCTACAGAATATCACACCATCGCACTGTCATTAAAAAAGAGAATCTGGCTGTGATGTAGGAGAGCATGCTGATAAGCTCTGTAACTGTACCGTTCTGGCCACACCCCATCCTAAGGGAAAAAACCGTATGATGAAAAAAATTAGATTTATACACCCACTCAAACACGTGTACGTGCATGCACACACACACACACACCATATATACATAATTTATATTTATATATCTATATATATATATATATATATATATATATATTAAACATATATACATGTTGAGTAGAATCTGATTTTCTATAGAATAAAAAATCGCTTGTCTTCCTGTCTTGAGTCAA
>NC_061089.1:25403546-25448546 GCF_015104395.2 Macrobrachium nipponense
CGATCCCTTGTCTTTTGATAATCCACATCCTTTACCAAAGGATCGCTGTAAGGCGTTGAAAATGTCATCTGATCTTTGTTTTAGGAGTAAATCGACTATTTATTGCAGCGCTAGAGATATCGATCTCAGCATGATTACTTTCCTCTATTTTAATCCAGCACAGAATTAACTGCCTAAAAGCTAAATCACTATTTCTTCAAGGTTGATCTATTTGCATAGTTACCAATTAACAAAAACTACTCTCTCCTTTGCACATTCATACCTTTAGAAGTCATTCAAAATTCATCAGAATTACTTTATGAAACAAACTCTGCTTTGCCACAACAAAATTTGAAGACTAAGCGCGTGCAAAGTTCCTGATATGAAATTATGAAATTATTAATTTCCTTTCACACGAGTCAATTCTTAGTTTTTTACTTCCTAGACAGGTTATGAGCAAACAAACATTATCTAATTCGTCTGTTCAATCATCGATATATATTAAACATTTACTTTTGACAGTTTTGGTCCATCAACAACAGTTACTTGCCACTCTTAACATTCACATTACAAACCAAGAAGCTGAATCCATGAAGTAACTGGATGTTTGTATCGTGCCCGGATAACTATTTTATTCACATGTATCAAAACTTGTCACGTTAACAAACGTCTCTATATTCATAAGATCTTACGGAGAGCAAACGCCAACGGGACGGTTAGTTTACAGCTCTTTATTTTCCTAAGTCCGGAAAAAAAAACGGGGCTTAAGCACGAGGCAGGTGACACATTGTTATTCCCCTGAACATGATATGATCCTCTGTGTAAAACAATCCGTCCTCTGTAAAATAATCCATCTTTATACAACTTTGACGCAGTAAGTTAGAACACTTGGCAGAAGCATGCTATGAATCTTCAATAACCTTTCCTGTATTGCTTATCTATTGCCTATCAGGCTAGTATTTGTTGGAGAACAAGTCATCCAAGAAACCTGAAAATAAAATGGGACACGCCGGATGGACCGAAGTAGGTCCGAAAGGGGCCTCCGAAAATAAACAAGGATGATTATGATGATGATGACGATAATTATGGTGGTGATGATGATGATGATGACTCGTCCTTCTCTCAGTTTACCTAAGTTTCCCGTGTTCGTGGTTACGTGATTTGATTTGACCGACTTCGCTGTTTGTTAGTGGTAATCGCTAATTCCTTCGGATTGCACGATCCGACAACTTATTCTTCCCCCTTTCTAGCAAAACTTTGAGAGTTTCTTCCTGCTTTTGTGAAATTCTTTAGCCTCAGTTACGGCCAAGACCCGTCTTTCCTCCTCCCTTTCCTTTTTCTCTTATTTCCTTCGGGCCAGGGGAATTATGATGCACGTTTCGTCATCCCGGGATTCTGAAAAATCACTTAGGTGGGCTGAAATGGGAGCTTTCCAAGATAGTAACCCCCAACAAAGTTCGGCGATCGTAGGACTAATATTTCCCGGGGTTCATTATCTGGATGATATTTACAGTCGTTTGTTCATGTCATTACGGTAATCCCCAACTGACTTGTACTGAAAACGCCATAAAGGTGGATACATACCGGGTTAAACCCTTGGTGGTCACTACCTAGGAAGATCCCTAAATTGTTTCATTTGCTATCTATCTTTCCATCTGGATTAAGCCAGCCTTGTGCTGGCATGGGCTCTTCCTCCTCGGCAGCCAGTAACTAGGCTCCCTTTATTTGCTAGTGGTAATTCAATATAGTTGTAAAAACAAGAAATTCTAAATAGTTAAGGAGACGAAGTATGCCCATAAACGCTTAACACGCGATCCATTACTGCTTAAACAAGGAGCCATACCCCCCGCCCCCCCACCAAAAAAAAAAAAAAAAATGGTGAGTTGGATTAATATACCACATCACATCATGATCTTCCACCCCCGAATTTCTTAGTTGTGATGAGAATTCCATTTGCCCAAATGTACCGTAAAACTCCACGAGAATATAAAATAGAAATAGAAGTCATATCATCCAAACTTTCCCGTATGATCTTAAGACAGAATATGTTGAGAGCATCGCCCATTTTTGTGCATAACAAATGCGTTGCTCAGATGAATACATAATGTGGATTCCAAGGAAATACATATTACATGAACAGCTTTGGATCTAGAGGCCCGAGGAGAGGATAGGGACCACTGGCTAAGAATGGGGGAGAGAGGAGGTAGAGGGGAAGGGGGGAAGACGGCCATGATGAGATAGCGAGGGAGGAGAGGAAGAAGAGGATGCCAGATTGTCTAAAATGGATCAAGTGTAATAGGCCGGGGCCAATGTAAACAGAAGGGGAAGAACAGACGAACGAAGGAGTTTCCCCTCGAGGTGCAAAACCCCTACCAGGGAAAGGAGAGAGCGAAAGAAAAAGAGAGGAAATAGCGAAGGTTTAATGGGCTAGGAGGAAATGGGCTTGCAGTGTTGATGACTGAGGCATAAAGGGTGGAAAAGACGCTTGACGTCACAATTGGCGAAGGGGTAGCCAGAAAATTAGCCCTGACCCATCTACAGCTTTCTCTAAGAATGAATAACTGATTAACTAGAAAAATAGCCAGGCACGACCGTGGTAGAAGTCATCAACGCAAGAGTATTTGCAGAGAAACATAAGCTTCCGATTTATCTATAATTCTGATAAGTTAAAATTTTTTTATCGTTACAGGCTTACTTCATTTTTGCCTCAAAAGGAAAGACGAATTTTTATTTTCAACACCGTTTCAAATAGATCATATTTAAGACTCAACAGTTATTGAATTCTCTCTCTCTTTCGTTCATAACAGGGCAGTAACTACAATAAACACACATACGCACACACATACGTACGTATAGTATATATATATATTATATAATAATATATATATATATATATATATATATATATATATATATATATATATAGAGAGAGAGAGAGAGAGAGAGAGAGAGAGATAATGAAAATTTGAAGAAACGAAAATCTAACAAAGAAGCAGATGATCTATTCTTGTTCTCACGGTTGTTCATTTTCTTTGTTAATAGTATAATTTTTCAAGAATATTTGTTAGAGCAACCGCTTAAATAAACTAATTTCGTGATCCAGTTTTTAGGACAGTTCATTGGCGAAATGCCCTGGGTTCCAAGCCGGTACACTTTAGGCACAATCCATTATACGTCCGGTTCCTGTTTAGTCAGCTGCGGTGGGTTGCAACTATAAGTAGAGATTGCGATGGGGTTAGTGACCTCCTAAGAATCCTAAGGCTAACTATCTTTCAGAAACCCTCGCCCCACATTCCCCAACTATTACAAGAAGAAAAGGCATTTGATGATAAATAAGTAAATAGTTAAAAAAAAATGGAAAAGAATAAATAAACCAATCATAAGCCAAGTTAAAAATTTCCATCTCATACAACGGCCGCGAGGCATCCATCCACCTTGGTTAATATCCTCTTCTACGGAAAAACTCAATTTTACGCTTGGCGTTTTGTCATTTTCTTCCTTAACGGACGGCATAAAATATCCTTCCGTCTTCAGGATACGAAAACAAGCGATTCAATCTTCGAGAACAACATGAGATTGCCGCTGTTATGGCGTCGAGGAAGCCGGGGACTTTGTGGCCTGTTTGTGGCCATTTCTTTCGGAATAAGCTCCAGAGAGAGAGAGAGAGAGAGAGAGAGAGAGAGAGAGAGAGAGAGAGAGAGAGAGAGAGAGAGAGAGAGAGAGAAATTTAGCGCTATTTCGTTAATATATATTCTTTTTATAACGGTGCACATATAATCAGGATGGAAATATTTGGTATCTCAGGAAGAGAATGCAAATAAAGTTTAAAAATACTACTACTAATAATAATAATATGATAATAATAATAATACATTTATATCTGATGACTAGTGATTATGTGAACCTACTGGCGTTTTATGACGTGCTGAACACTGGCAATGATCATATATTCATATAATCTGGCCACCGTACGTACAAGGAACAGCTCTAAAATTGAAAAGTAATACTAATATATCATTTATGCTAAAAAATAATAGAAGCAAAATGTACGAAAAAAAGAATGTTGTTAGGTATGAAACACACTCAACATCACCTCTTTCGCAAGAAATGTTAGGGTTGAAAGCTCTTAAAAAATAATGATAGCAAACACCGCCATCATCTACAGCTTGTACGAATAAAAGATTTAATTATTAATTGTCAAAATGCGTCCATGTACGTGCAGTTTTCCCTGTAACTAACTTACCTTGACAGTTACAAGTCTTGAAGTAAGTCTAATGACCCCTTCACGTCCACCCCTAGCGACCCTCACAAAAAATATTAATACAAACTGCAAAGCCTCTGATGCTTCAAAAATGTTATTTCAACGTTTGACTTATTCCATACTTTCGTGAATATATCTTTATCCTTTTTGCAAAAAGGAGTAAAAAAAAAAGCTGCAGTTTGTACATACCTGTCTCAGAACAGCGCCCCCCCCCACCCCCCCCCACCCCCACTCTCTCTCTCTCTCTCTCTCTCTCTCTCTCTCTCTCTCTCTCTCTCTCTCTCTCTCTCTCTTTAGGCCCGTTTTATATTGTCAAAAGCACTATTAACATAAACAATAAGAATTAAAAACACTCGGTCCGCACTGAATCTGACCTACACTCAAGACCGTGAATTTGATTTGAGCAAAATGCTATACCGACCAAAATGAAACAAATTCAAACTCTGCCGTTCAGTGTCCATGTTATTTTTATTTCCTGGTCCCATAACAGCGTGCAATTGAAACGTCGTTGTTAATGGCATCATGACAGCGAGCATAACATCAATTTTGACAAATCAGATGATAAATGAATTTTTCGAAATGAAGCAATGTTGTTATATTCTCTCTCTCTCTCTCTCTCTCTCTCTCTCTCTCTCTCTCTCTCTCTCTCTCTCTCTCTCTGCATCTCCTCTTTACAAAGTGACAGTATTTTTTTCCATTAACGCTTCTGCTTTTGTTGTGTTATTAACTGTTTTTCTACATTACGTATTGTCATTACTATCATTTATATTGTTATTAAGTGTTATCTACATGTTTTTGACACTAGAAATGCAATATTTAGTGAAAAACAACGCAATAAATAAGACTTCTGAATAAACTGGTCAAATAAAACATCTAGTGGGACAAAGGAAGTGAGAGATTTGGAAGGACAAAAGAAATACAACTCTTATGGACCGGATAGGTAGAAACGTGACGGTGGTCAAGCGCACTGCACACACAATGTCTTCATAAGCAAGGGCCCTGAAAACAACTTTTCGGTATATTTAAAAGAAGATGTCTTTTGTAGAGAGGAACAAATAACACAATGCAAGTATAACTTTGGAAAGTCGCCAAATAAAAATTCGTATTGTGCAGTAAATTACTTTTTCAGCAAAAAAAAAAAGTAAAAGTAAAAACTTACTACAACAGTGGTTAGAAGGTATTGTTAAAACTTTTTGCTCGTTGCAAATACGAAACAAAAAAGGAAAAGTCGGAAGCAAGGATTCGAAGAGAAAATAGTTTCTTGCATGACTTGAACATTACAAAACTTTTTAGAGGATGAGACAAAATATTGATTTCGGCTGAACTGGGAGGAATATGTTGTTAGAGAGCGAATGAAAACGCAAAACAAGAAACGAATAGGAGGCAATAGTTTGATATTTCTACATAAATTAAAGTCTTACATAGCGATACCCTGTCATCTGCCGCTGTTAAAATAGGGAAGAGTTATGCGGCACTTGACACGACAAAGGAAAATTGGTATTTCCGGAAGGAATATGAACTAGATCAATACAATTCGAGTTCAAGATAAGATGGTTTAACGAATTGTGCAATATCTTTAAAGAATAATGAGACGATACACATTTAACAGTTTAAATACTGAATGAGATCAAATTTACAGATAAAATTGCGAGCCTTAAATCCTTCTTGTTAATCTGCAATGTCTTCGATACATCTTGAGGGGAGCTTCGAGTTATCCAGAGTGACTTAGCAGCTCTCCCTCGTTCAGGGAACAGGCGAAATGTCCAAGGGAGGCCGGGATTTAACAGGGATTTTACCCTGCCAGGTCAGGGGAGGAATGGAGATTTACAGACAGGAATTAAAGACTCGAATCGACGTCTCTTGCGATACCACGCTGTAGGTTCACTCTCTCCCTTATTCGATATACCTTGGGTTCGCTTTTGTTCGCTGCTTTCGCTTTCTCTCTCGCTTTTCTTATGTTATCGTATCTTTAGAGTTTTAACTTCGCTTTGGAGCTTATGTTGTGGTTTAGCCAGTCAGTTAATAAGATCACTTAAAAAAACTAAAGACTGCATTTTTATAAAAATCAGCTTTAAAGATCCATCACTTCCATGGAACAAGTTGGTTGAGATTAAGCTGGCCTTATGCCAGCACGGGCTCTTGCTCCTAGAGCATCCCGCAGAGCTATGGAACGATGAAATGGATTCCGGTTTTTGGATGTTAAACATCTCTTCTGTCGTTCCCGTTTCATCAGGATTAAAACAAACGTAATTCGGGTTGTCAGGGACCCGGTCCTCTCCTCTTCCCTAGATTCCATATTTCTTGGAATAGCAAGCCATCTTGGAATCGCATTCCCGTAGGTATTACATATGTTTGGTAATGCTCATAACAACGGAGACAATTTCCATTTGTAATACCCGTCAGGCTACCACTTCACTCATTTTCTGTGGTTTTCAGCAATCCTCGGGTGGCAAGTTTAGATAGAGCTGGCTTATGCCAGCACGAACCCTTTTACTGAAGAGACTAGTAAGAGTAGTTGACGTTACAGGGAGTTGGAGGGCTGGCGTGGACCTCAGACTTCTTGAAACCCACAAATATGTACTCTCAGACTGCCTAGCTGGGTTACTGTTTCTATCTCACTCTGGTATTTTCATCGTACCTCTGTTTTCCCTGACATATCGTGCTCCATTTTTCGGGAGGCAGGGCCACCACTTCTACGAAGTCAGACCCAAGTATTTTTCCTTTTTAATTTTTTCCTTGTTTCTAAAAAGTCAGGCCTATATGAGAGCACTAGTATGACCTGTTCGTAAATCCTCCGCTTTCAGAAATACTTTAATACCCTACATTATAATTTTTGTAAACCTCAAACATCAGGTCCATAATGGAATTTTCATGAATTTGGTTAATAACCATTAAAGCCTGAATATATTCGATATTTTCTTATGTTTGCTTCGCAGTACTACAGACAACTTCCCCCCCCCCCCCCCCCCCCTCTCTCTCTCTCTAGTTGCTAGCTCGTCTACCAATACAGTAGTCGCGAGTTCGATTCCCGTTCTGCCAACATAGAAATTCATTTCTCGATATAATGTGGGTCAGATCCCATAATAAGCTGTAGGTCCCGTTGCTAGGTAACCAGTTGGTTCCTAGTCACGTAAAAAATATCTAATCCTTCGGGCCAGCTCTAGGAGAGCTGTTAATCAGCTCAGAGGTCTGGTAAAACTAAAATATACTTAACTGTTTTCTCTCTTATTATATTGGCGTTATCTACACTTACATATACATATAAACAAACTTACACACATATACACACATACCTATCTATCTATCTATCTATGTGTGTGTGATTGTGTCTGCGTGTGTGTTTGTTTGTGTGTAAACTTGCACCAAACTACCTCGATAAGAAATCTAAAGGAATTAGTATAATGACAGATAATCAAGGGTTGCTTCTCCATAAGGTACTCGGGAATAAATTACCTTCGCATTGCGGACGAGGGGAAAAAATGTAAATGTCCATGACATACGGCCCCGTGGTAAATACTTCTTTCCAGGCCTGCTGAGCAGAGTATATAATTAGTGCATTCTGAAAGGGCAAAAGGGTATAGACATTAGTAGTTTCGCCGTTCCCATAGTCAAATAAGCTGACGGCCGGAAGTAAATGACTCTCCTTTTGATATATGTGGAACTTGGGAAACTTGACCTTAATTCAAGATCACGCCCATTGTACATGGCTATTACCAAAAGATGGTCTATGCTGAGGAGGAAATTTATTAGCAGAACTGGAGTACATTAGACAAATGTACTGGGAAATGAAGAGAAAATATAACGAGGAACCTACACACCTATAGGCTACTCAAACGTTATAAACATATGCGCAACACGATTCCAGTTCAACAGGAAGATAAAAAAAAAAACGAAAACAGGGACATTTTAAAACTATGAATACATAAAAAATCACAAAATGTTATGCTCCCTTAAAAATATTAGTAAGAGAGATACTTGGGTATTAGTTTTATTTTTTCATCGTAGAGCACATTTAATTAAATCCTCTCTCGGCAGTAAATTACAACAAGGCCGGGGAATACAGATTGAAAGGGAACAAGAGGAAACCACATTTTTTTATAAAATTCTTTAAATGGAGAGAGAGAGAGAGAGAGAGAGAGACCGGAGCTCATCATGAATACACAATTAATTATGTTGATCTCTAGAAGAGCGATTGTAATCGTCAAAATTCACTGTAAATTTAAAAGCTAATCATAAACTCTTATAACCAAGAATCGTGGAAAAGAATTCGAAGAGTGTCAAAGGTGACAGATCGCCATCCACTATCTATAAAAAAAGGGGGCATTTTTAAGCAAAAACGAAAGATCATCAAGGAAGAAATCGATGCCATAAACTGAACTGCTGAACTCCTGACATTTTCTCGTGATTTGGGACAAAGGGAAACCAACTGCGGCAAGGTATGTATGAAAAGATATCCCATATCGACGTAAAAGGGCTCAGTTGCATGACATCGGACAACTACAATTTGATTTACTCGGCCTCCGCTTCATAAAGGGCAATATGTCCACTGAGTTATGTTGCGATTCAGTGAGCCATCAGATTGTAATGACCGTATGAAACACAGAGGTCAAGAATAGCGTTCAAAAGTTAACGGACTATCGATTCCTTGGTACATTACGTTTAACTTCGAGGATATATATCTACACATTATATATATATATATACGTATATATATATAATATATATATAATATATATATATATATATATATATATATATATATATATATATATACACACACATATATATATACATACATATATATATATATATATATATATATATATATATATATATATATATATATATATATATATATATATATATATGTGTGTGTGTGTGTGTGTGTGTGTGTGTACCATATAAATATATATATATGTGTGTGTGTGTGTGTGTGTGTGTGTGTGTGTGTATGTTTGTGTGTGTACCTCGTAGTGTGATCAATAGAATTCTCGCCTACCAAGGAAGAGGCCAGGTTCGACTTCTGAGCAATGATAGAGAAATGGGCTCTCTTATCTAAGAGACCATTATGCCTTTGTTGTTGACCTAATAAGTAAATTATATACCCGGTCGCAACCACTAATAAAAGTTACGTTGGGGTATAAAAGAAAAAAAAACAATCTAACACATGAAACATTGCTTAAAGAAATTTCAGGAAGAAAATAAAGGAGCTAAATTTGAATCTTAAAATGATTGTATAAGTATGGACATTAGTAACAGTATATTGGTAATATTGTTTAATCTATTAAATTTCCGTTAGAAAATATTTGACTTTTCGAATGTTAGCTTTCTGTTGCCTTTGTAAATTATTTGACGAATATCTGAATAATCTATTTTTAAACATGACCACACTTTTAGTTTTTGAAATAAGTTTATACTTCTTATACTTGATTAAAATGATTCAGCACTTGTTGTGGGAAACTCATTATTACATACACTAATTCAAATTCGAACAACTGAAAGAAAAACTCCTATTAGATCAGAAACATGGAACGGAATTCATTATTAAATGAAACTGTAGTTTGAATTGCAAACAAAGCTAAATGACCTGTCGCACAGTCAGTCAAATCATTAATATTTGGCTTTTTTTGTCTTGATAACACTACTAAAAACTACAATACAGAAAAATTCGGTAGAGAACATTTGTTTATGAAACACACTGCACAAGATTTTTAATGAAAATACAAAATTGAGCAATGATTAATCTCAGAAGGCAAGAGTAACTACGTGGCTGTAAAGATTTGCCAGAGCGATATATGAAATACCGCACTGCAAAAATGTTTCATGGAATACGAAATGATTAAAAATGAATTTACGAGTGAAAAGTTAGTACACGACTGAAGGTTTTCCATAAAGCGTCAGGAAATGTCCACAAGTACTTTTGATGAGAACAACAAAAGGATCGCTCATTAATCCAAGAGGAAAGACCAATCACATAGTTGGAGATGCCAGAGAGCCACAGGAAACATCCCCACAATGTAACTGTTTAAAGACGATCAATACAAATCGGGTTTTCCAGCAACGGTTCAGCCTGGACCCGAAAAATTCCCCCTGGACGATCCAGACCCGATATGTCCCTTCCATTCGAAAAACAACGACGCTAACGACCTCAACCCTGATAGAATCCTATAACAGAGTGGGACAATTATTCTGCGAAATACATCGCTGTCGTTCTGAACGTCCGTTTTCAAAACCCAACGATTCAGCGACTGTTTCTCTTCTTCTACTGATAAGTTTGGATTCCTCTGTCTAATGTTGTTCTTTAATAATCCTACAACCTTTCCTCTTTCAAGGGCTGGAGGACTGTTAGCTCTTTCTTTTCATTTTTCCTTGTTTTCATTGATTCTGGGCTGGTTAGGGGGATTAGATTACTCTTGTCGGTGGTCTTTGCAATAAATAAAAAGTTTATTTGTTTAGTAATCTGGCTAACATTAACAACAATAATTTCTTAAACTCTTGTAGAACAGACTAAATATAAATACGGCATGCCTTAAGGACATTTGTGCATGTTTAAAATAACAGCCATAGTAGTTGATTCCAGTTAATAAAAAAATTGCAACAATATTTGTAACAGTGATTAAATCAGCATTTTTTTTCAAATTATTTTAATGGTATCTAGAAATTGTCTATAAGTTTGCCCCTGATGAGGAAAACTCTTGTAATGATCGGTTTGATACCTATCGTCATAACGCTCAAAAACTGGAGATCCACGAAAATTTCAGTTAGGCTTAGATTCTTTTCCCTTCATACGGCAATTTCCAGTGCCCAAATTATTGTATGATTTGTTGTAATCTGCACAATGCTATATTTCTACTAAGAAAACGTGCATATAAAAGCCCATAAGTGTACCACTTTACTCTTTTAAAGTTTATAAAAGCAAAGCTATAATGCACTATAATGCAGTTTATAATTTCCCTCTAAAATATTCTACATTCAGTAAAACTGAGTGCCATTATTATGATCACTATAACGTAAAAAGAAGGAACACTCCACCTAAGAATAGCAACCTCAATTTCTGTCACAGTGTCGCGACAACGGAATTCCCAATGTCAATAACTTACAAGGACAATAAATGAATAATGAAATGGGTCACTGGAATAGACATCCTACGTTTTTCCAGATATTGAATTATCGAATTATAAAGAAACGGAGGAGGAAAAGTGAATAAGAAGGGATCTTGTTAACTAATAAAGTACAAAATATATAAGTGCTATCTATATACATGTATCAAAGGGTTTATTGTATACGCTATGAGATGTTGCAACTTTTATTAGTGACTTGTGGAATTATGAAAAAAAATATAAGCGAAAAAACATAAAGATCAATATTAATGTATAATACATTTAAGTACAGCAAATATCAGAAGGTTGGCATTAGTTGTCTGAATACTCGATGACTTCTGGAAAACTGGTCTATTGCGTCATATATTTACTCAGTTCCACTTCGTCATATCGATTTTCACCCAACTGGCACTCGACTGAAAATGAGATCACTTTACAACTGAAGGCAGTTTTCTAGTCTGGTGAGGGAAATTACTCGCGTGATTTATTGTTATTTAAAATTACAAATGATGCTACGTTGACCTTGGATTGTTGTCATGGTAGTTCCACATACATGTAATGTGCTAAGAACTTGAAGAAATGAACGAATCAAACACATCAGAGAAATGGAAGGGCAGGAATTTAGGAATGCTATGTTGAGGGACAGAAAGTTTTATGAACAGAGAACCTGAAGTCAGAAGAGAAAACAAGGCGTGATACGACCTCCAGCTTATTCGAGTGTGCGTGCCGAAATCTACAGTCAAATAGTGAGCTGTTTCACCAACGAAAATTAAATAAATACGCTATATTATATTAGAAATAATTGTTCTGTATTCTTTAACATGCACATTATTTATTTTTTTTACATTCTCATTCTAGTAAATAAGTCATATATATTCTATTCTAAAATTCTTGTAGCTTTAACTCATCGCGAAACACCTTTTACTGACCGTTTAAGGCTTTTCTATCGGTTTTTCCTACTTTCCCAACAAGAACAACAACAGTAAGAACAAAAACAACAAAGTAGTTTGTAGGCTTACTCCCCGAGTGAGCGAAAATGAACCAAAGTTGTAATTATAGTTCATTTTATGCATGAAAAACAGCTCTATATCAGTATTGTAATACAAAAGAACTGAAAAGAGTAAATAGTGTTAATTACTTCAATTTGCGATTTCCAAAACGCAAATCTTGCAGTTGAAAAAACTACTATATATATATATATATATATATATATATATATATATATATATATATATAATATATATATAATATATATATATATATGCGTGTGTATGTATGTATGTATGTTTATATATATATAGATATATATATAAATATATATATATAAATCTATATATATGTTTGTATGTAGTATGTGTATGTATGATGTATATATATATATATATATATATATATATATATATATATATCTATATATATATATATATATATATATATATATATATATATATATATATATATTGCTTCTAAACATGGCCTCCGATAAGATTTTGCAGGAGCTCTTTTAAGAGTTCCAGACCGATCGATTTAAGAGAGTACAAAGCACTATATCAAATGCCAGGAACCAATTCTCTTTTAAAAGGCTTTTGAAATGAAAGTAGGAACAGCAACAAATATAAGCTTGAAGAACGGTTGCTTAATGTTTCATGATTTCTTGGGCAAAGATTGCTGGAAAGTCGTATGTATTAGAAATACACTGCGAAATTTTATATTTGCTTGTTCTTTCTGTACATTTGTCGCTGGGAACGCTCACTTCTCGCAGATGAGTAGACCTGTGTTCGATACCCAAACTTATCGAAATACAGTATGCCTTTGTTGATCTAATTAATGAATTATGTATCTGGTTGTTTGCCAAGTGATGTGGGTCGCAGTGGAGTTCTGAGAGAGAGAGAGAGAGAGAGAGAGAGAGAGAGAGAGAATATTAACAAACATGAGAGATCTGTATACCGTTGATTTATTTACAAGCAGGTCATAATTGAAAATGGAAGGGTCTCGATGTGGTAATGTAGACTACTAGATAGGCAATCTCTCTCTCTCTCTCTCTCTCTCCTCGTTAACCTCATGCAAATCATACATTTTCGTACCTAGGTGAACATTTCAAAGGATCCCTCAGTATGATTTAAAGAGAAAGAAACAAATGGATTGAAAAGCGAGAGTTTCCAGCGCACCTTTTCGAAACAGTAATATTCTCGTCCTATACCGTAGAAGGTTTTCCCCTCTTTATCATCAACGGTTACTACCGCCTCTAGGACCATAAAATGTTTACTGCCTCCCTTCCTTCCATACGCTTCAACATCTCTCTCTCTCTCTCTCTCTCTCTCTCTCTCTCTCTCAAATATCTGAAATTCACTTTCAATGAAATATGTAGTTCTCAAAATCTTGTCTTTTTAAATCCCTTCGAGAATTTTAAATTTTCTTATAACCTGCATTATTGTAAAACGTTTGGTTACTTCACGAAACTCAGGACCTTTTCAAAACGAATATTGATAGGGGTATGATGTGCTCTACAGATGATAAATTTCTGTTCTAATTTGTTCGTAAAAGGTAGAGAAAATCTTCTTCACGGATAAAGCTTTTATAATGTTTGACAATGTCTGTCTCTGGCGCTAAAAGATTCCACAATACCAGACTGATTTGCGTTATCAAACATTTTAGTTAAAGAATGACAACGAGGAAAATCAAGCGAGTTTTTGCCTGTGGTTGCTCTGAAGATGAACGTTTTCGTAGGTGACATATAATTCAAGGTCAAGTAGTTCAAGAATATGGACAGCATAAAAATATTATTCTTGTAGCCAACACCAACAGAGAGAGGGCAACCTAATACACTCTTCTGTCCCAAGCCCGAAGTAGACAAAGGAAAGGCAGGGAAGAAGGGCGGGACTTGCACAAGGAGGATGTGACAGAGATTTCGGCTTCTTAAAGGAAGGAAGATTATCATAATCAGGATAAAATTAAGAAAGGAAGATAATTCTAGTCGATAATAGGAAAGAAACTGTATCGAAGAAAAATTTTTCATATTCTACTGAATTAACAAGATATTTTCTTAACTCAATTATATCATAAGCCGATGAGTTTTTTGCTCTGAAAACAAACATACTGTTCACCAAGCTAGTGGATAAGCTCATCTCTCTCTCTCTCTCTCTCTCTCTCTCTCTCTCTCTCTATATATATATATGTATATATATATATAGTATATATATATATATATATATATGAATTAAGATTTACATATCTTCGGGATAGAACAATTCAGCCATATTAAAAATGATCAGCAACGAAGAAACTTTAATACTGTAATGGTGATAAGACATGCCCTTATTCCGCAATCTGTCTAGAAAGGGGAAACATCTGTTAATTATAGCTCATATTAAAAGTTCTAGAAGTTTATATACTTCCCTGTTTACTACTGACACAATTCATTTCGGAAATTGCCATTATAGCAACTAGTGTTATGAGGCAATGAAATGAAGCTATTGTGAATAACTAAATGAAATCAGGCACTGAAAATAACTAAAACCTAAGTTACATAGCCTTCGATGGAAGGGCCAGGCCTATCAATATAATGACCACCTGGAGAGTTGGCCGGAGACAACTTTTCTGTTTTCTTTCTTTAACTATTACATCTTCGTGGGCGTCGCCAGGAGTTCAGTCGGATGGGAGGATGGAGAAAATTGATCTTAACGCTGATTTAATTTCTATTAACTTCCATACGGCATTACTAATTACATAGCATCCGTTACTAACACCATTAGTCCAGTTTCTCAAACCCTGTTGTGGTTAAAAATAAAGCTTATCGTGTATCAAATATTGCATTGATGTGACTTTCCCTGGATCTCTCTCTCTCTCTCTCTCTCTCTCTCTCTCTCTCTCTCTCTCTCTCATATATGTTACTATCATCTTATTCCCAATTTTGAATAAACAAAAAGATTTACTTGTACGAAATGTTGCACTATTCCTCTCCTCTCTCTCTCTCTCTCTCTCTCTCTCTCTCTCTCTCTCTCTCTCTCTCCTTCCTTTTTTTCGGTTTAATTTCACACGAGAGCGAGCTGAACATCCGCTTCCTTGGCAGCCTGATATGGATTGCATTAATCAACAAACATCACAGATCCAGACCCTTTTTTCTCGCCTATCCTTAACATTTCAAGGCTGCCATGTTTTGAGGCGTTGTGCTTCTTTCGTTTGCCGTATGCAAGTAACTTCCTACACTTCTCCCGTCATTTCAGCGATATTCGATAATGACTAAAAGAAAGAACAGAAAAGGGAGAAGAAGTGGTAAGGGTTAAATACAGTAAAAAGAAGGAAAGCTTGCACGCTTCCCAAAAGTTTCAGAGCCATTATTTGACTAGCCTACTAAACCTTTTCCTCCTTTTCATCGATATTTGAATATAATTGCAAGGAGAGAGACGGGGAAGGAGAAGGAACTAAGAGGCGATCACAATCTGATATATATCGCAATCAGAGTAAAAATGCGGAAAAACAAACAATCAAGATTTCTTGGAATGCATATGATAGCACACTACCATTAGCGATATCTCGATTCCGTGTCTGAGCGCTGGATCAATACTTTTGAAAAGAATACAGGGCGACATAATTGCAATGCAAACATAATCTCCCATAAAGTCAAATTGGTGTACGAACGACCGAATAACCAGGGCCTTTTATCTTTAAGTGATGTTATTTCCACCACCACTTGTTGCACTGTTTTATTTAAGGTATTTTCCGTATCAAAAATATGTAGAATAATAAAAAATATACATATAAAAAAGAAACATTCTAAAACGTTATCTCTAAGTTTAAAAGCTGTCTGGCATCAACGCCTTCTTTTCCGTTTCTAATATCTCAAGTTTTGTCAGCGAAGAAAGAATTGAATATATAAATACACAAATACAAAAGAAGTCTTGGGAGAATTTTTCGAGTTGTACCAGCTTCCTTTGTCTGCGGAGTGCTCTCGCTTTCATCGAGAAACAAAGAGAAACTGTAATGAATATGTTATAAAAGAGCAAGAAGCTATTAAAACTCGATGAAAATATATATCGGCGAGAAGAATAATATAAGAGAATATGAACTGCGCATTTGAAAACATTTACGAGACGAGTACCAAGGCTTGGGAACGACAAAGAAAGGAATACATTTCGAAAGGCGACAAGAGACAGAGAATGAACAGTAGAATGAAAAGGAAGGGGCAGGGATACATGGCATAGAAAGAATAAAATCATTAAGTATACGATGAACATAAAATGATAGAAATGATGAGGGTAATGACGAGACTTTATTTAAACAGGTCTACAAGGGAGTAACAGAAATCATCCTCAGAGACCAACTATGGGAGGTTTCTGTGGAAATAACGGGGAAAACTGCTATTACTTTAAATATTAGAACAAAAGAACCAAAGAAAACATCGTAAGAAAACAGCAAGTTGGATGGTTTTTGTGGAGGTAACCGGGAGAGAGAAATTGATGGTACAAAAACCTAAATGGGCGTCATTCAAGACTAACATTTATTGACAATAACAGATGGCTGGTGAAAAACATGTGAAGGAAAGCGAAGCCACCATAAATGAGAAAGAAGAAGGAGTCTTGCTTAGGAAAAACCGGATGAAATATTCAAGTTGCTGAAGATATAATTGTCAACAAAATGTTAAATAATTATCAAATTTTCAAAAGCAAAGACTACCAACAAGAAACCAAATTTATAAATGAATTAAAACCTAATTTCCATGATAAACAAAGGCAACCAATCTCCAATATTTTACATAAAGATGAAGAATATCAGCAGCAAATTGTGACTTCAAATGCAGAATTTGATTAGAATCTACATAAATTTAGATATGAAATATAGAATTTGGTCAAAAATATATTATGACGACATTAATAGTGCATCTGACCTTTTCACCTGTGCCAAAGATATTGGAGGAGGTTACAATTCCAATTCAATTTGTTTGTAGGATTTCGTTAAAAGTTATGCACCCGGCCAGATATCGTGTACAGCCTGGAACTACGTCATCACCAAATATGTCCTAAGTAAAACTCGGAGGTTCAGGTAAGATGACCTTATTAATTCATGGGGTGGGACACGAAAAGAAACAGGTAAAAAAAAAAAACACCGAGGTTTCTTCGGAGCAATCATATTTTCTGTACAGCGTATAATGCTGTTTGAAATTCTCAGCCACAGCCGGGTAGTGGTCTGTGTTTTCGGCATCTATAGCGGTACCAAACGCATGATCATGGCTAACTTTAAACTTAAATAAAATAAAAACTACAGAGATAAGAGGGCTGCAATTTGGTGTGTTTGATGTTTGTAGGGGAGATGATCAGCACATCAAATTGCAGCTCTCTAGCCTCAATAGTTTTTAAGATTTGAGGGGGGATAGAACAAGAACGGACGGACAGACTAATAGCCATCTCAATAGCTTTCTTTTGCAGACAACGATGAAGTGGAAGGAAAACACGGAATCAAACCAGAAAAAGCAACTAACTCCTCTTGAGTGACAAGGATTATAGAAAGCAGGAAAAATTAAAGTGAAGAAAAATTCATATTGAAAAGTTCACCGAAAAGAACAGTCTCCGAACTCCATATTTCCAAACAATAAATGTGGGAAATGGCGACTCGGATGGTGTCACAAAGCTGGTTGAATGGAAGACCGCCTCCTTCCTTTATCTCACCCAGACAGTCAAATAAAGAAGTACCAGCAGATAAAAAGAGCCTACTTGCAGAGCATAGAAAAAGCTGACTATATTATTAGGATAAGAGAGAGAGAGAGAGAGAGAGAGAGAGAGAGAGAGAGAGAGAGAGAGAGAGAGAGTGGAATTTACGAGATTCATGCTAAACATTTTGTAAGTGCAAAAGATGAGCTGATAAGACGGACTGTCGGTGCTTTAAGCGTTCTGAGTGACAATAACTGATCAATTTCTGGAAACTGGCTTTGCAAACGACTATGATTATTACTGACGCCGGAAAGTAGTTAAACAGGAATATATAAGACTAGAGTTGCTGCGATCGAAATCTTACTAAACTGAGACAGAGAAGGTGATTCTTAATTCAGATATTGCATTTTCAATTATACAAACTTTCCCTGAGGAGTTTGATGTCCTCACCACCCGACATGTAAATGAGCGAGAAAAGCTGAATTATATTTTCGTCAAGCAGCGTCAAAGATTTAGCTAGAACTCCCACAGATATGAAGAGAAACTATCATGGAAGCTTTCAACCTCAGACATACTCCCAAGATCAGATTATTTCGAAAAAAGTAATTCGATGTTTAGTTTTAACTGCACAAGATGCTCAGAAGTCGAAAGAAAAGGAAAATTAGGACTCGGACGGGAGGGAACGCGAAAAACCGAGCTGTGAGCAACACCTCTAAAATACAGAGAAGTGGCAAATGCTGTTGCTGTCATCAATAGATATCATTAGAGTCATTGCGGAGATATGAATGCGTGCATGACACATTATCCATATTGACTTATTTTTCTCAGAATGGCTTACTGATATTTGAAAACCCATCCTTTGGAAATGCAGGTTTTTATATAGTTTGGTAAATATAATTTCCTGGTTCCTCAAAGTTACTTCTTAGCTGTCAAGAGGTGCTCTTTTTATAGTCTGACTCATATTATATCTGATCAACCCAACGTAGACTGAAAATACACCCATAAGCAACAACAACTAACAACATGTATGTGAAATAGAATAAAAAAGATGGCGTATTGGAAAGAGACCAATATTTGGTAACATTGAAAAATAGAGGTAGACTAAAATGTTTATAAATTAGCGTTCAGCGTTTGCATAGAAAAATGCGAAAATTTAAATATCATGTGGGGATAATTAAGAAGGGATTTGCCTGTGCGCGGCGGCCACAAAAAGAAATTGTGGCTTTGCACAGGTTCGGCAAAAATCCTTATTGTATTGGTCGATAGACATCTACGGGGGACAGAAGGAGGAAAACTTGTAAGATATCTCTAAATTCTAGGGGGAATTTAACTTCATTA
Organism: Macrobrachium nipponense; assembly: GCF_015104395.2. Taxonomy (NCBI): domain Eukaryota; kingdom Metazoa; phylum Arthropoda; class Malacostraca; order Decapoda; family Palaemonidae; genus Macrobrachium; species Macrobrachium nipponense. Next base: position 25,422,869 of record NC_061089.1, read on the forward strand.
TTGTCTTACTAACACAGGTAGAAGGTGCTGTATAACGGACCATGCGTCATTTATGTATACGAAAATGTTCATGTTTCTAAAGCTTACGCAAAAGAAGCGATTCACATACCATTCAGGAATAAAATTTCTGAAAGGAAAAAATACAACCAAAAACCTAAATTATCAAAGTGTAAAACTCCGTGATTTAAAATAATATATATTCCATTTCCTAAACCGTGCGAGTGTAGAACCAACCCCCTGCTGAAAAAATAAAAAAATATGATTCTAAATTATCATGCCGTAAAATTCCATGGATACAAAAGTGTTCGGCTTCTACAATTTACGGGTCTCAGACTCCCTGTATGAAAGAAAATGTCTGGTTCCTAAATTATCCGGATATATAATTCCATGAATTAAGAAAATCCGGATCCTAAATTATCCGTGCGTAATCTCCATGAAAAAATAATAATTCGGTTCCTAAATTATCAGGGCGTAAATCTTTATGGAGTTCACTGCAGAAATATCTCAATTCTGGAGGAAGATCCCATCCCAAGTACCATAACGCGCATTCCTTTGTCTGTCGTGCGCTTCTTCCTCACTTTTACTAAGAAACAGACCAAAAAAGATACGTAGGGCTAAGAAAATCACGGATAGTAATGGATATGTTAGAATGGAGAAAGATGCTAACAAATAACTTGCAATAGCGCACTGAAAAGAAATTATCTAAAAAATTAGGAAAACATTGTTATTACTTCCAGGAACTGCCAAAGTAGGCAGGAACGAAGTAAGAAAACAAAACGCAAGATACCGATGAAGAGAAAAGGAACATACAAGCAGAGAACAAAATGACAAATTTTTAACCAATTTGTATTTTTCATAACTAACAAACCTTCGGTCTTAACATTAGGATAATACTAGCGCCAAACTGGAAACTCCATCTTGGCGCTAGTATTATCCTAATGTTAAGACCTCAGGTTTGTTAGTCATGAAAAATACATTATTATAAGAAGGCACGTAGGAATGAAAGCATAAGAAAATAGACAAACGATGACGAAAACAAGTGTTCTGTAAGGGAAAAGTGGAGGAGCAGAAGAGAGTTAGTAATCAATTTAGAGGCAATTATAACATCCTCCAAGTAATTTTCCCGTGAATATCTTCAAATATGGTGGCCACAATGCGTCATACACAGAATGAAATCGAAGGGAGGGAAAAACTATCCTGTAGACAGAAAACACCAGCAGGCGAGAGTGAAGTAAGACGTGTCCTGTAACAGTATCGGAGAGGATGGACTGGTGCTACAAAAACCTAAATGACCGCTATTAAAGGCTAACGTTTATTGACAAGAACTGCGGTCTAACGAAATTTTGTGACGGTTAGTGCGATTGAGGAGGTAAATGAAACTGAAGAGGAAGTTATTGAGAGGCGAGCAGATATGATTCTTTGGAAAACTCAAGAAATTTTGGGGAAAAAGGGAAGCGCCAAAGGAAATTTACTATCATGAAAATTTTATAAGCGATAGTTGTAGCAAGGGAGCAAAAAAACAAAAATAAAAAATACAGATATGCATATATAGCCCACTCTGTTGTATAATATTCATAAAATTTTCTTGAAAGATTAAATGAACCCACTGAAAACAAATGAAAATAAATTTGTCCGAAAATATCTATAATTATTTCTACGGAATCTAATTTTCCCAATACAAAAACACTAGAGGCAAAGAAATTTAGGAATCGACAAAAAACAAGAAAATTGGAAAAATCGAAATCGGTCAATTAACTCTTGGTAGAAGAAAGACCTTTTTCTACACCTGAATTCACAGTCTTCACTTTATATCACTGCTAATAATAATAATAATAATAATAATAATAATAATAATAATAATAATAATAATCGAAAAAGCCAGTAGGTCGGCAAAACGATAACGAGGTCCAATCTCATTTTGGTTTTGAGAAATTCTGGGATTCCGTCGCACACTGTCTCTAACAGACATCCTGGGACGAAGACAATAAAGATTTTTGCTGGACCATCTGCGCCACAGCTATAATTTTATTCCAGGGTCCAGCCCTAGTGATTCTCAGGCCAAACGTCTATAGATTTTATTTCATTCAGTTAGAATTCACTTCCTTCTTATCAGCATATTCTATTATCCGTTTACTTTCTCAGCAACTTTTGTTGCCCGTTCAGTTAAATCGATAAATGATTCGTCTTGTATTTCTTCATTATTTCAGGGCAAAAGTATTTGGGATAAAATTACAGCGGGTGAGATCCGATTATAGATTCTTTTGTTACTTTTTCTTTGAGTGTTATTTGTCTTTTGTATGAATTTCAAAATTTAAATAGGATTTTAATTATATACAATTGCTTAGAATTAATACGCTGTCTAATTGTATAAATCTATGTAGCTTTAACTTATATACTTGCACATGTTTCAGGATAAAACCAAGGAATTTCTTATACTCGGAACCTCAAGTCAAGAGACCGATGTGCTGTGTTTCACAATTACGACTATCAAAAACCATTCGTATCGCTAACGTCCATAATGTCAGTTATCGTACTAACTTATGGAAGAAATTGAAAAGCTATTAACCTGATCAGCATCCTTCCTAAGGTAAAAGCTTTCGAAGTTAAAAGAAAAAAAAAAGCCGGGGGGAGGGGGGAAGAGTAAGATAAAAAAAAATTAAAAAAACATATAACATATAATATCAAATGACCTATGGCACAGAAGCAGGACTTGTTAGAACAGCACTGGATTGTTTCCTATATTTTCATGCAAAAAATCATAACTACTCGAGATGCAATTCTCTTCTTAAATTATGAAACAAAAAGGAACAAAAGACCTTCGCTGGGCAGTGTGACACTGTCAGATCTCAAGTTATCGAATAACTTACTTCATTTACCATACGTAAATCTGTGAATTACGTATTACGATTACCGGTGCGGAGGTTATGACAACTTGTATATAAAGAAGTCAGGAGGGCTGCGAATCTTACCACAAAACCTAGGTATGCCTGTTTATCAGATATCAAGTAAAGAGAACGATCTGAATCTTATTTATTAGTGCAGAAGTTGCGGAGGCATTACAACCTTGAATCAATACTGAAGACCTTGAGGGCTCAGCCTGCTCACCAAATTGAGAAATTCCTACATTACTGTCTTCTAGGTTATTCGATTGAAAAACATACTGAAATGAAGAAGTGTCTCATCGTATCCACAATATTATATCGCTTCGCAAAACCTAGTTTTTTCTTGTAGCATTCTTTAAGTGTTCGTTTTAGTATAAAAATTCCAAAATCTATTAAAAGTACAATAAAACTTTTGCAATCATTTTACCGAATATTATTGGAAAAATGAATAATCCTGCGTGACAAGTAAATAATGGTTGTAATTCCCAATACCGTAAGAATTCTTGGTCAACAGTGATGACAAGTACTTATGCGTATGGATCGCCCGTTGTTTATATATTCAACCGAGTTGGAGCAACAAATGTTTCCAGAGGTTTCTCACTCCCTGGAGATACTTGCCCAATGATAATTTCATTCTTTAAATTTCTCTGAAATATAAAGTTCAGAGTACTGGAGCCACCATCTGCGAGGTAATATTTTTATTTTTATTTACATGATGATCGTGAACAATGAATGAGACATTGGAATTGTTCCATGATTACATACGGAAATAGCAAATCCTCACCTGAGGTTACCTAAAATTCAGGAAAGTGAATATTCAATTGAAAGTTATCATGACTGACTGCGGAAAGTCATTAATCCAAGCAAGCAAATGAATGTAAATATAAGGGCTCGGAGTATGTTTTTGAAAGATTTTGGCTGTTGATAAAGGCGACAAATGATTTTTAAAAACATATCCTCCGAGCCCTCATATTTGCCATTCATTTGCTTGCTTGGATTAATAACTTTGCGCAGACAATCATGATAACTTTCAACTGAATGTTTACTTTCCTGAATTTTAGGTAACCTCAGGTGAGGTTTTGCTATTTCCGTATGAACTCTGGAATTTCATCGGCAATTTAAGAAGCATAATGCTTGTCAACAGGGAGTCTAGCAAAATGACTTAAAGTAACCGTCTACAGATAATGAAAATGTCATTGTACTTGACAGATAATATGCGAGGATAAGCTGGAAAGCAAATGCTTATCCTTTGCTAATGGCGTAGTGAAATAAAAGTCAACTCGGTCTTCTAAGCTGAAAAGAGTTGGAATCTCCTCTGAAAAGGAGAATATACTCAATCATTTCCTTTCAGATTTCAAGGCTTCACGAGGAATCCACACAGAAAAATATGAAGAAATATTGAAAATTTCTGTCCATTACAGCGATTACAAAACATCTACCAAGTTCTTTCAGCAGTCATTTATTTTCTTCAAGTCATTCGTTTCTGGTGAGGCGATCAAACTGCGCGCGCACCGTGAGCAGAAATGGTCGAGTCATTCAAAGTTTCCACCTTAAGGTAACAACTCCTTTTATTTTCACAGTAAGATCTAACACGTCTATTCATCTTGCACCTATCATAAATATTATTTCGGAATAGCCCAGTTTTAATTGACGACCTGCATATTATTTCTACTCAAACATTAGTGTTTTTCTTTCCGACTATGAAAAACTAATGTCTGAGAAAAAATAATTATCAGGTAGTCAAATAAAATGAGATTGTTTCTAAATAAGTTTTGTGATAAATGCAAGATCTTACGGTGGAAAATATGAACGATGAAAACCGAAATGAAAACAAAATACTTAAATCCTGGTACTGAGCAGAGAGGACGGCATAAAACATTCAACAACTACTTGAAAACTGTACATAATTTTGCATTATACTCATCGTTAAATCAAGTTATAGTACCGCAATACAATACTAACGAGAGGTTGTCATGCCCCGAGTAAAGTACGAATACCATCGCCTTGCCTATAAAGAAATAAAATCGATTGAGAAATCGATGGAAATGGATCATATTGTTTAAAATAACATAGGAAACTTCAGCGGATAACGGGTTATTACCAATCAATTATTCACGTAAAATTACAAACTGCGGAAACTCTCACAGTCCTGGAGGAGACGATATACATACTTTCATATAAAGTATATCTCAAGTGATACCTATGAGACATTGAGGAAATCAGTGTTTATGTTTGTACAAAGAAATGAAACACAAACGCTGGGGCGCGCGCGTGCACACACACACACACACACACACATATATATATATATATCTCATACATACATACATACATATATATATATATATATATATATATATATATATATATATATATATATCGAGCTACAATGTCCTTTAATATCTAATTCGCTCTACCTCGGAATTAATATATCTTCATATATGCTTAACCGAAGGGGAATTTTTTCTCGATAACAGACATGCCTGGACCAGGGCGCGAACCCATGGATCCTTTCAAATCCAGGAACGTCAGTGAAGCTTTTCCTACTACACCACCTCTCGCGGTGGTGTAGTAGGAAAAGCTTCACTGACGTTCCTGGATTTGAAAGGATCCATGGGTTCGCGCCCTGGTCCAGGCAAGTCTATTATCGAGAAAAAATTCTCCTTCGGTTAAGCATATATGAAAATATATTAATTCCGAGGTAGAGCGAATTAGATATTAAAGGACATTGTAGCTCGATATATGTATATGAATCACGGAAATGTGATATGACTTATATAATATATATATATATATATATATATATATATATATATATATATATATATATATATAGGTATACATACACACCCACACATATATATATGTGTATGTGTACGTGTTATTTTGTGTTATTTAATATCTCTGTTTATTAGCAAAAAATGCAGGGTAAGAGACTACAACCCTATGCTAACGGCCATAAGTGGTTCTAACACCACGCAGGCTAGCAAGAATGCTGTAGTTTCCCAGCATTCTACAGAAGTATGCGATTATTAGAATTGTCTTGTGAATACCAGTCACTTAGAGGGCATTTCCTTAATACAGGATCCCTATTCCTTCACTAGACGCCCACATAACTATAGAAATACTAAAACTAAACCGGAAGGTAATGGCGCTTCTACGCATGAAGGCCATATCATTTACTGCCAATGCGGCAGCAGCCCTCAGTAAGTAGACTGAATTGACATCGGCTGCCGTTGGCCTCAGGATACAGGATTATTTGTCATGTAGGAAGCGAGTTCACAGCCCTCCAACAAGCGCTGCTATGCTATGCAACAGGGAACAGGTAATACACTTACCTACCGTCGTGGTACTAGTCAAATTTAAATGTGTGTATTATATATATATATATATAATATATATATATATATATATATATATATATATATATGTGTGTGTGTGTGTGTGCGTGTATATAGTATATATATTATATATATATAGATATATATATACTATATATCTATATATCTACATGTCTATCAGCATAGTATATGAGAGAGAAATCTGAATTTTTTAGCAAAAAATAAGCATGAGCATCAAAAGTCAAGTAGCGCCGACTGACTACCTTATGCAATAAAGGACATATGTCAGAATATTCATGAGCTGAAAAAAGATATAATTCCGGATGCAAAGCATTTAGACTAATTCAATAAAAAGTTAAAGACGAACACTTAAGCTCAAGGCGTGAGCAGAAATCTCCAGATAATAAAAATATATTGAAATACCACAAAGGAAAGTAATTTTACTGAGTTACTGCAAATTGAAAAGTGGAGTTTCATATAGACATCAGACTGACACATTCCATTGTTTGTTGAAACGAGAAAACAAGAACTGCGCTTTTAGTTGACATTCGAATGCTTGGAATATTTTTGAAGAAACATAAGCAAAAATATAAATATTAATGCTCTACCTACTTTGCTATGTGCACCCTCTCTATTATTAGTTAACCACATTGCATAACATGTCATTAAGCAATGAATATCTAATCTCATGTGATGAGCGAATAAATTGCCTGTTCATACCATGACAATTTCAAGTGAACATGATTTAAATTTTGTTATCATGCTTAGGAATAAATTATTGGCTGTATGCATGACAGTTATAACTTACACAAGATAATCTTCGGATGGCACCCAGTTCAGCGACTGATTTTTTCCCCTCTCTCTTTTCTCCAGCTTTGGAATTATCTCCTACCTCCAATGCCTCCTGATTTTATTACCTATCTTCATTAAATAGGCAAGTCTATTATCTTCTTTCCTTTCAGCTATTGACACTTACAAAGAAATCTCATCTGGCAATATGCAAAATGACCAACTGTTTTAGAGATATTGTTTTATTTGCAGCTAAGGATTCTTATGTATACATTTGCTACTTGAAGTTGACATGTGCAGTATCTATTTTAATGCCTCCTACCGTTACCCTGCGGTAACACACATCTTGAGAACATTTGATTGAGAAGTTAATGTATCATTGAACCTAAGTACTTCGAGGTCTGCTTTCACTTATTCCTTTACCAAAATGATTTTAAGTATCCAAACATCGCTGAAAGGTATCACCTCATAGGCCAATTCTTTTGCTATCCCAGTAATGTTTTCTGTGTTTTGGGAATGCTACGAAAACCAGCATCTGTAATATGTCAACGCAAACTCAGATTGTGCCAAACTAAGCAACTGCTCACCCAAATACCGGAAAGGAAGGTAATATGTCAGTGAATACACAAACACAAAAAAATTGCTTATCTGGTCATTCTCCAGGGTACCTTCATACATATCATTCTCCATTCCGAATAACTGAGAGCCAAGCGTATTCTAAACCCACATCATTTATCGTGGAGAGCCACTTACATTCCCTCACGCTATCAAGTCATTAAGAAACGAAACGAAACACTATTTCATTCGTTTGGGTCGTTTCACAATGGAAATGTCTTTCTTTTTGTTCTTTTGATTTTGCTTTTTTTTTTTTTTTTGTCAGGTTAGGGCGAACAAAAACAGATGGAAAAAGATTTAGGCAATAGACGATTTGTTTCAAGGTAATAAACTTTTCAGAAAAGAAATCAGATACGGCGGTAAAGGTAATTCTTCCTCATAAAGGTCCGTAGCAAAAAGGGAAAATGAATGAACCTGTGTATAGGCTTACGCTACACGCACTGCAGCTGATTTCGGAGAATATCCAAAAGGTGGCGATGCCTAGGATTGCAGATGGACCTTGAAAATAAAAACTCCACTCGCCCCTATCATCATATATCTTGAAATAAAGAGGGTACAACATTCAGGTCAAATCAGAGACTTACCTGAAGCATGTTTTATGACATTGCATTACTCCACCTTCTACTTGGGATCTTTTTTGCTTACGTTGAGAACAAAACTTCTCAGACGGTAAAATAACAAGCAAGAATGAAAATGAAATATGACGAAATAGTATGCTTGCATATAAACAAATAGGATAAAGAAGGGAGGACGGATTTTTCCAAAAGGCGAGTAAAAATCACGCCAAAGAATTATATAATAAATCTGCCATTCAACATAGATAAAATCAGGTAACAAGCAAGCGCAGTAGGATCTGCTCCTATGTTTCCATCACTTCCGATACTTCTCAACAGCCTCCCATTCATTGCTCATCTCATTACATCCTCATTGTAGTTACTGTTGCGGTTAATCAAGTCATGTAACAGATAACAACACAAGGGTCCACACATAAATTACAGGAAATCTTGCAGGAAGGGTCAGAATCTTTGCATATTATTTTAAGGTTAGTGAAGAATTCTTCCCCATTAATCCTCGTTTTCTGTCTCAAATGGCGACTGTGTTGGTGCTGAGTCAGCTGAAAAGGAGTGAAAAGTCTTCATTCAGACCGGAATAACCAATTTCAACACCTTTAAAAAAGACAAATGAAAACTTAATAATATCTATACTCTGTTTTTTTCCATCTGTCCATCCGCCTGTGCTGTTTGCGCATGGTAACACTGCGTCCCGGGCTTTAGATAATATCCTATTTCGAATATTAACGGTGTAATTCGCATACAGTAAATCATTAAAACACTTCAGTTGCAAATGTAAACCCAGATATCCTTTTATTTACCTAAAACTTACACACAGCGTAACTAATTAAAGCCCAGGACGCAGGGTTACCATGCGTAAACACCACAGGGGGATGGACAGATGGAAAAAAACAGAGTATAGTCTTCCTAAGAAAGGGGTGTTCAGTATTTTAATTTCGCACCGGTAGTTTTTAATGAGTGATTTTGCTTTTCTTAATCTATCTTCTTTTATTCTTCGTCCCATCAATCTGTGTTATTGCATACTAAGACAACACACACCAAAATTGTCTTTCTAATTGTATCTTCCTCTGCTTTAAGTGCTACTGATCCTTTTCTTTAAGGGGATCAGACGAAACATTTTGCAGCTGATGCATTAAGGAAAAATAATTTCCAGTCATTTCAGTATTCTAATACAATCATATATATATATATATATATATATATATATATATATATATATATTTATACATATAGATAGATAGAACATAGATATAGATAGATAATAGATACATATACATATACGTTATATATATATATATATATCATATATATATATTATATATATATATATACCGATAATATTATATATGTATATATATATATATATATATATATATGTGTGTGTGGTGTGTGTGTGTGTGTGTGTGTGTGTGTGTATTGTGAGCCTCGCAATTAAAAACACTCAGACTACTTTAGATTTTTTGAGACAATAGAATATATATAATTCCCATGGTGTACGACTAGTGAGAGAAATCTTTAAAGGAAAGTTTAAGCAGAGCAGAAGTATTTCACAAACTCAAGGAACTGCTTAACTAAAAAAAAAAGAAATAATAAACCATATTAATTAAGCAAGTGAAAGTTAGTACGATTTCTAAAAGCATTGACTCCTTTATCTCCTCTTCCTTCCAAATGAACACGATATTATTTGAAGCTTGAATTTCAAGTCAATGGGCCCCCGTTGACGTGTTCCATATGATTAGGGTTCATCTTCTGAATAATAATAATAATAATAATAATAATAATAATAATAATAATAATAATAATAATGGGTATGATATATATTATGGCATAAGAACATTCTGGAAAAAATTATTTTAAGGACAAACCTTTACCTGTGGGACCGTTAATAACGTCTCTCGGTAAGTATTGTGAGAGTAACACTTCCCTTAATATAAAAATACCCAGGAGAGTCAAATTATCTTTCCATGAGCGGTGTCGTTGTTGAAAGTGCCAGAACAACATATTAAAGATACATGATTTGCATTAATGATATGAATAATTTGGACACCATTGCGGATATACTTCGCTAAAATTTATTTTCAGGTTAGAGTAAAATTATCCAGCTGCATCAAAGAAATATTTATTATTATTATTATTAATAATATCATAATTGGTAATAATAATAATAATAATAATAATAATAATAATGACAACAACAAACCAATGCACGGTCAGTAGATGAGACAGACTAAAGAACTGGCCAGCGATAAAACATTGCAATGGCTACAGAGGGGAGAACTCAAGAAGGAAACAGAAGGAATGCTATCAGCGGCACAAGACCAGGCCCTAAGAACCAGATATGTCCAAAGAACGATAGATGGAAATAACATTTCATCCATATGCAGGAAGTGCAATATGAAGCTTGAGGCCATAAACCACACAGCAAGCGAATGTTCGGCACTTGCACAGAACCAGTGCGAAAAGAGGCATGATTCAATAGCAAAGGCCCTCCACCGGAGCCTGTGCAAGAAACACCAGCTAGCTTGCTGTAATGAGTGGTACGAACACCAACCTGAGGGCAAGAAAAAACTATCACTCATTGATGTCGCATACATGGGACACCAGAGAAGATGAGAAAGAAAGAGAAAAAAATCGATAAGTATCAAGACTTGGTAATAGAAACAAGAAGGATAAGGGATATGCCAGAGGAAATTGTACCCATAATCATAGGAATACTAGGCACGATCCCAAGAACCCTGAAGAGAAACCTGGAAAAACAAGATGCTGAAGTAGTTCCAGGACTCATGAAGAAGTGTGCTACTAGAAACCGCGCACATAGTGAGAAAAGTGTTGGACTCCTAAGGAGGTAGGGTGCAATCCGGAACCCCATACTATAACAACCACCCAGTCATAGGATAACTGTGATAAGAAAAAAATATTTATACAATTAACGTTATTATTATAATTAATATTAATAAAAGCAAAAATAAAAGGATCACTTCACCATCCCAATCTCCACGTTTGAAATTTTCCTTCATGGCTGAACCAAAGGCCTCGAGGAATGAGATTAAAGACAACTCGGGTAAATTTGCTCTAAGCAATCCCCGGATTGAGTGGCCACTAATGACACAACGAAAGAGCTGGATTTTCTAGATAAAGAAAATGAAATTATCATTAATCTATTATTTACCTATAAAATTTTTAGCTACGTAAACTATCACTCATTGATGTCGCATACATGGGAGGGACACCAGAGAAGATGAGAAAGAAAAGAGAAAAAAATCGATAAGTATCAAGGACTGGTAATAGAAACAAAGAAGGATAAGGGATATGCCAGAGGAAAATTGTACCCATATCATAGGAATACTAGGCACGATCCCAAGAACCTGAAGAGAAACCTGGAAAAACAAGATGCTGAAGTAGCTCCAGGACTCATGAAGAAGTGTGCTACTAGAAACCGCGCACATAGTGAGAAAAGTGTTGGACTCCTAAGGAGGTAGGGTGCAATCCGGAACCCCATACTATAACACCCCCAGTCATAGGATAACTGTGATGAAGAAAAAAATATTTATACAATTAACGTTATTATTATAATTAATATTAATAAAAGCAAAAATAAAAGGATCACTTCACCATCCCAATCTCCACGTTTGAAATTTTCCTTCATGGCTGAACCAAAGGCCTCGAGGAATGAGATTAAAGACAACTCGGGTAAATTTGCTCTAAGCAATCCCCGGATTGAGTGGCCACTAATGACACAACGAAAGAGCTGGATTTCTAGATAAAGAAAATGAAATTATCATTAATCTATTATTTACTATAAAATTTTTTGAGCTACGTAAACATTACCTAAGATCATGGAAACACGTTAAAAGAAACACCATCCCTGAACTGAATTGTCTGAATTTTATCTTCGTGCAAAACTAAAACATTCCAGTTCCATAAACAATTGTAATGAATGTTCCTCTAATAAACATGAATTGAACCTTAACGTTTCGAAATGGTACATTCCAATAATGTTACTGAGAAAAGGAATGGTTTCACCATGGTGGAATGACCATTACTTCATCGAGAAGCCTTTTTTTCTATATGATGGGATGCTTTTGACGGAATGCTGATTACTGAGAGAGAGAGAGAGAGAGAGAGAGAGAGAGAGAGAGAGAGAGAGAGAGAGAGAGCTGTTGCATCAAGCCACCGTGAATCCGTTGGTGATTTACAAGTATTACGGTAACTGCCATGTTCCCTCCCCGTCATCTTTAATTCATAGTAATGCTTCCTTTGTTGTTATACGATACACGTAGATATGGTATAGGATTATAGATCCGCCGAAGCACTAGAAACTCTGTAGCTGAAACTGCACTTAAACAATCACTTGAACAAGCACGAAAATCTTGGACACGCTTAACTACGTGGTACTCAGGTCATGAAACTCATGATATTCTTACTTTTCTTTTTAGCAGCCGTTCTTGCATAATGAAATTCTCATAATGGAATCGACTCCTACCTATTAACAGCAATAATCCTTTTACTTCGAGAATGCCCTGGGAATATTCCCATGCGACTACAGGAGAACTTTTCTGAACGGGTCTAGAGAGAGCAGTTACACGAAAAAGGAAATGACCTTAAAGAACATGTACCTTTATCCAACAATGAAACAGATTACGGAAAATTATCTGATCACACGGAAGCTTATCAACCCTAATGATATTCATATGATCATTTTCCCAATGCTACACACTACTTTTAGGAGAATAAATTTTGAATTTGACATAGAAAAGGTGGCAGGTTGAAGGTTGCGTGCTATTGACAATAACAAAAACACTTGGTTATATGAAAACTTGAGAAAGTTTGCCGATTTCCTGCTGTTATTCACTCGCTTACTTCATATTACAGTCAATTAGCTTCTTAGCAAGTGGAAGGCGGGTCTCTTAACAAGAACTTATCCCATACAGCAAGTTGCCCAAAATAAAAGTTCTTAAATATATTAATGTACGTTTGGAAGATGCAAAGCGAAAGGTACTTAATAGCTTTCGATTTCTAATAACCTTTTTCAGTTTATGTCCTGGCTCTGTTGCATGTACTTATTTCGACTTACATCCGGGCACTGGCATGTATATGTTTGGTAGGTCTTTGTTAAAGCATAAAAATATAAGGAATGTACATATTAAATATAGTAGGTACGGGAATATGTAAACGGGAAAAAAGCCAGAGCAAAACTATAATAATAAAATTTGTGTAATTAACAAAGCACATCATATATATATACATATATATATATATATATATATATATATATTATATATATATATATATATATGTATATATATATGTATGTATGTGTGTGCATAAATGCTAAGTCATTATTGCATTCCTTGACTTACAATGAACAGAGGGAAGTTATTACATTTTATTATATCCTTATCGTTGAATTTACAACGAAAAATATTAACTAAACTAAATTAACATCCACAAATGAAACTAACCACAAGCAGTGAATGGATTCCTTTGTGTAAATAACATCATTGACCTTCCAGCAAACATAGTGAGTCTTCCTGGCCTGCATTATCAGAGATTCAGTCTTCCTGGCCTGCATTATCAGATTCAGTGTTCCTGGCCTACATTATCAGAGATTCAGTCTTTCCAGCCCTGCATTATCAGAGATTCAGTCTTCCTGACCTGTATTATCAGAGATTCAGTCTTCCTGGCCTGCATTATCAAAGATTCTCTCTTATTTCCTTTCCGTTCGACTGAGGCCGGCTATTGTCTCGGGCCAGCACGTAAGGACTGAAAGTCTTTTCTGTAGTCTTTCGTTTTCTTTCTCCAAGTGTTCCCCCGTTATCTGGAGGTTCTTGAAGTTGCGGGGCAGACTTCGCATCTCACCCTCCAAAAGAAGAATCTTCTCGTCCATGCTGCTGGTCAGCCTCAATATCTCCTCTTGCTAACCTTCATTTCTTTCCCTTGTAGCTGACATTGAAGGGAGCCATTTTCTCTCCACAGCTTTCCAGCGTACTCCTGCATTTCTTGAACGTTGAACAGGAGGGTTTCCTTCTCAGTCTTGCCGTGGTTGAGTTCGCTTTCTAGTCCTTGGATTCGTTTAGTCATCTCAGATGGGAGAAGAGAATTACAGATGACTCATCTGTAATTCTCTTCTCCCATCTCCTGCAGATCCGTCTCCAGCTGACCTGCTATTTCCTTTTGTTGAATAAGTTGACAATTGAGCTTTGTCAAGCTCATTACTTTGCTGTTTAGGGTATGACTTAGCTCTTGAACAGAGGCAGCGTTCTTAGTCAGTCGCTTATTTTCTGCTTTCATCCTCGCTGTCTCATCTTCCAGTATATTTCGTGCATTTTGTTGAACCGCCATCTCCTTCGTCAGCTGCTTTTCGTTCTCAACCACAAGGATCATAATATCATCCTAGACTGGTTGTTCCATCCTCTGCATCTCCTCCTTTTCTTTTTCCTTTCTATTTTCTTGAATAGCATTTTCCATATAATGAACTCTTTTGGTTAAGCTGACTTTCAGCAGCGTCAGAGTCTTCCTCTTTTCTCTTTCGAGACGAACTTATCGCTGCAATGCTTGAATTTTCCCATCGTAATCATCATCGTCGATTTTCTACTCCTTAGTTTTGTCCAGTATGTTGCCAGTTAAGGCTTGTCCACACTAGGAAACACCGTTTGCAAACTTTGTTTGCAAATAATGTTTCCTAGTGTGGATAGGCCTTAAATAACAGCGCTAGTCCATCCAAAAACAGCAAACGGAAGCAAATTCCGGACTTGGGTCCATTTTGACGGATTCCGCTGATGTTCCACGGTGGCACAAATCGCACCAAAAACTGCTGCTAGGCCGAGGCAAGGCAAAACAAGTTGCAGATCCATTTCGGAGTCTGTACAGACAGAACCCAATCTTCAGCTTATATTCATCTCCCTCTCACATTTTTCTTTCGGTGTCTTTCAGAATTTCTCCCATTCTTTTCTGGTAAAATTCTAAAATCTTTCCAATTTAAGCATCAACAAATCCATAACATTGGATGCACAAAAATGCAACGGAAATTAGTTGCACATTTCATCATCTGATTTTTAAAACCATTTACAAACAATATACTGATGATGACATTTCGTTATAGAGTGTTTAGTGCTCTACTTCCATTTTTATTCAATATATCCAGCCCAATTCCTAAGGCAAGTGATAATTATGAGAATATCGAGTTTTATGGGAGGGGATATGCAGCGTTTGGTCAGTAATAGGTAAAATCAAAATTGTCCATAAAAACTTGAAAATATTTGCGCTTTCTATAAATGTTGATACTGTCAGAAACAGATAGGCCCGTTTTATTTTACCGCATGTTAACATGAAAAAAAAGGTCAAAATATTTGCCTGTAAATCAGTGGCAAAGCACTAAATGCCTGGATTCGTTGTTATTTCAAATCGAGCTAAACTCTACTCATTGTGTATTGTTGAAACATAGAGATTGGAGTTCACCACTATGAATGTATTGTTACCACAGTCAGCGCGTGTTTTTAAGCAACCTTTTGTTTCAATATTTTTTGGCTCGAAACTGAATTCGTATAGTTCAGTAATTGTAGACCTAATTGAAAATTAATACCGAATTGTAAAACATGAGGTGAAATATGCAACACAGGAGTCAACCCTTCCTTGGAAAACTATGTATTATCTTTTAAAAACTTGAATAAAAAACTTTGTAATTAAAGTAATCAAATACAACCACGCCGCCATAATTCTAATACAATGGACAATTAAACAAGTAAAATAAAATATTGTCTTGAATATCACCGACAACTGACTTCAATTTTACATTATACAGTGGACTGATTGTAAACAAAATCTTTGGGATTTTTTATAACCTGATGATACATAGATAGTCTTAACAACCTGTATGAGAGACAAGATTCATTAATATTCATGTTTCAATCAAGATTGCGGACGTTTCATTAACTTTTACAACTAACGCACTACGTGACTTGAAAATTAAAATATTCTAACAGTGCCTGGCTATAATTGCGTCATATATTTTATCAGAAATAGGAGAACATTTCAACAAACAATAATTCAGATTTGTGCCCCTAGTCCTTGATAAATAAGTGAATCATCAAACCTCGTATAGTTATGAGAGAGAGAGAGAGAGAGAGAGAGAGAGAGAGAGAGAGAGAGAGAGAGAGAGAGAGAGAATTTTAACAAGCTTCAACCTGGGGCAGTTTTTCAAATAATAACCTTCCACAAAAAGATTTTGTTTACCCGTTCAGTCTGGCATCCATTCACGGTCCATTTTCTGTTTTCAGTGGCGTTTCTCAAAGGAACTTCTAGTTTTATAAAACGAACAATGAAATGAATAATAACGACAATTAAACATTGTTCTTCGTCATACTTTTCGTGCAGACAAATATGTAAAGTATACAAATGGAAAAATATATATCAAAGGGATTTCTTAAAATTATATCAGCTATTTTAACAATGCTTCAACAAAAGGTTTCGGAAAAAATCTTCATGTAGGAAATGAGGTGATATATCCTCTACTTACAGTTGAAGCACATCATGGTCGTCATACAATCTTCAAATAATATAGGAGGCTTAAAACCTTGTTAACGGTATGATAGCCTTATAGCCTTGCCAATGGTATGACTGGCTTACAACTCTGGCGTTGGTATGGCTTTGCCCACAACCATTATAATTACTATTAGTAAGGATAAACTTTTGCTTCATATAATCATAATCGCATGCATCTTGTCATTTCAGTCTGCATTTGTTATCACTACAATCATGAAATCTCGATTAGAGAGAAAGACTTAATTGTAACAACAAACGCAGGAAATCCGGTTGCAGCACTAACGTTCTTAACTTTGTGAAATCATACTCACAATAAAGTATGAAGAAGAAAAAAATGGCAGGGTTTCGTAAGAAGACTTCAAATATTTACCGGGCTACATAATATTGTAGTCCCCAAAACGGGAATGAAAGACTCGCAATAAAACATCAAATCAATGATAAATCTCTTTGGTTTACATCAAAGAACTGAGGCATTATAATCTAATAATACAAACGCAACACCTCTCTCTCTCTCTCTCTCTCTCTCTCTCTCTCTCTCTCTCTCTCTCTCTCTCTCTCTCCCCTAACCAAACAAATTAACAGCAGTATTTGAATTTTATTTAGAGTCCCTACCTTTCTCTGGCTGACGGGCAATCAGCCAGCCAGCCATAGGCAGCAGTATCGCTGGAGTTTTGGTTGGAGGACCGAAGTCATCTTTGATAAAAACCATCTCCCCTCCTGTCGCTCCCAAATTTGATTTATTAAAGCACTGGCCATATATTGCAAAGCAGGAAACTCGATACTTGCCAGCTACATGTCAAAAGGCTTTATCTTGGCGGTTATGTACACGTGGTGTTGGTGAGGAGGAGCGCAGGAAATGCGACAAAAGGAGGCATGATGCACATTGTAAGTGGTGTGCACACCATGAATAATGGTGCTTGGGGAGTTACAGCATTAGCTCGTACGTACTTATATATTTATAATATCGGAAGTATTATCGAATTTTGTTACGAGAGGATATTCAAATGTTTTTCTTCATACATATTATACAACCCTCTTTTGATAAGCTAGTCTATAAGCGGTCTTAACCTCACTTGCTAAATGCCCATGGTCTTTTGAGTGCTTATAAGCAAATGTCTTTTCTCTTCCAGATGCCATGTCCACAAACAAGCATGCAAATGAATACAGATCAAGTTCATGGCGATGCGTAGGTACGACTGTCACCTGTCAATACGAGAGGATATCAAAGTCAGATGCCTATCGACTTGTCTTTATACATACATACATACATACAAACAAACATACATACGTATGTATTACAGAAAGAGAGTTTAAAAAAACAGAATTACTCTCCGATATGGGCTCCCATTTCCTTGAATCCTATTGCAATGATATATATATATATATATATATATATATATATATATATATATATATATAGATATAATATATATATATATACGTATGAATATAGATATATAATATAGATATATATATATATAATATATATATATATATATATATATATGTATATATATATATTATATATATAATAGAATTACTGTCCGATCGCGGTAATGTGATATGACTTATGTAGATGCTACGTGCTGTCAAAAGCGCTACTTAACTACCGGAGTCGAGGCGGGTTGATGTTGTCTCCAAACCAACGAATACTTCAGCGCGAGAAAGTATTTGAGGTGAGAGACGGCATTAACCTTTAAGCCTCTCGCGGTAGCTGGGTGGTATCGCTTCCACTGACGTTCCTGGATTTATAATGTACCTGCGTTCGCGCCCAAGTACAGGTAAATCTATTATCGAGAAAAAATTCCCCTTCGGTTAAGCATATATGAAAATATATTAATTCCGAGGTAGAGCGAATTAGATATTAAAGGACATTGTAGCTCGATATATATATATATATATATATATATATATATATATATATGTATATATATTT
The DNA here is from genome assembly GCF_015104395.2 of Macrobrachium nipponense. Lineage (NCBI taxonomy): Eukaryota > Metazoa > Arthropoda > Malacostraca > Decapoda > Palaemonidae > Macrobrachium > Macrobrachium nipponense. Next base: position 25,441,545 of record NC_061089.1, read on the forward strand.
ATATATATTGTATATATATGATATATACATATATGTTATATATATAAAAACATAGAATTACTGTCCGATATGGGCTCCCATTTCCTTGAATCCTATTGCAATGATATATATATATGTATATATATAAGATATATATATATATATATATATATATATATATATATACATATATATATATTATATATATATATAGTTATATATATGTGTATATATATAGATAGTATATATATATATATATATACATATATATATATATATATATATATATATATATATATATATATATATATATATATACCTGTATGTATCAAAGTACTTATGCGTTTACAGACGCTGGGAGAGTAGAAAAATATTAAGAGCATAAAACTGACAAGCGCTATGAAACCAGACATATCCGACGAAGTGAGAGGAGAATATATGGGCAATTCCCTTCGCTTTCCTTCTTTATCAGTTCCCAGTGGAGTCAGTAACTTGAGTGGGTATTGAGAAAATATAATGAAGAGGGGAGCGGAAGGAGTACACAAAATCCAGGCGATAAAGGAAAACCGCTGTTATCTTTTCGTTACTTTTCGTTTTCTGCTTCTTATTTAGTTTCTTTTTTTTTCTTTTCTTTTTTATTGCCAGAACGAACTGTCAATCCAGCCAGATAGCATGGAGTGATAAAAACAAAAAATAATGCCAACTATACTGAAAAGAAAAACCTCTGATTTCTATCTTTTTAAACTTAACTTATTTTGACCATTTCAACGCAGGATGTTTTGCATACCGAAAAATGTTCCCCCATCTTATTTATATTTTTTCCTCATTATATAAGTTCTTCATATCCTTTTATATCATTTAAAAACAAATTAACAAGTTCTTCATTCTTGTTTATTTATGAACAATACAAGCCTAAACAATAAACTGACACCCCTCCTCCCATGATAAGATGAAACTTTGGTTAGTTTTCACATTAACTTATTACCTTTGTAGGAATTAAAATTATTTAGTTTAAAACCAAACCGAATTTCACCAGCTGTTTCATTTACATATAGATACTTCATTATCACTTGACGAAAATCTTTACAGAAGATGGGACTCCCAATCTACTGATGTCATGGCATCTCTTTAGGGCTCCTAAGAATCTTGAGTTACTGCTCTTGATAGCACTGAACCATTTCAGTCTGGCACTAGACCATTAGATTGTAAGGCGTTGGCTAGACCGCTCGCTTATCTCCCGCTTTACTTCTAGCCATCTGGCTCATCTTTTGAATAGTTCTGTGTTATTTTCGGACATTTGAGTAAAAATCACAAAATTTAGTTAGAAACTGTCGATCATTTCCATGGAAGGAAATACGCAAATATACAGTAATAATGGCTTGTACTGGTACATGCCGTAGATTTTCAAATCTAAGTCATTATACAATGTCATGTATTCAATTCTCTAAGCACTTAATTTTATCCTTAAAACAACAGGCGTCATAATAAACTCTGACGATAACGGAAATCGCGTTAATTACAGTAATTGATGTTTAACAGAAGATGAAATAAAAAATGGCATAAATATAAACACACAAATAAGAATGAACAAATATTTAAGGACAACCGCCGACGTGAACAGCCATAAGCATTGTTCAGCATTTTACCATCATTAAGGACAGACGAAAGAAACCATTGAAAGGCCCTTCAGAATACCAGACCTGCCTCGCTCTATCAATTATAGATGTTTTAATTGAATAGACACCAAACTTCCTTTCGCCCTGGGGGTTTTTCAGCCTATTCATAATTCAAACTTCCCAACTTCTCCCCCTTCATTCCCTCATTATATAGGCCTTTTGCTAGTGGCTCCCTTATTCAGTATTCCTGTTTCCTCTTCTATCTTTTCTTCTCTCTCTCTCTCTCGCTCTCACAAGTGCTCACTTTTATTTACCTTCCTTTCTACTCTTCCAAAGATTTACGATGTACACTCGCACAACATATATATATATATACATATATATATATATATATATATATATATATATATATATATATATATATATATATATACTTAACTTGATGATAAATAACAGTGCCAAGACCAGGAAGAACATTCTTTATTTAACGAGCTTTCGAGGTTCAAAACCTCATCTTCAGGCTGAAAAAATTGACAAGGATGAGAAATCGCTAAAAATTACATTAAAATGAATTGTCTTATTAAAAGCTTCAGTAACAAAACATAAAAATAAAACGAACATTACATACATACTAAAAAAAAAAATTACGATAAAACTAAAACAAAACGTAAAACATACAAAAACAGAAATAAAAATGAAAATAATATGAAAGGTAAACAAACTACCCTCAAAAATAAAATAGCTAACGACCCACTTTGTGTACCTACTATGAAACTATATGATAGCTAGTTGAATACCATAAGGGGAACACAAAGGTTTAGCACAGGACCATCCTTTCACTCACATAGATTTTAGAGTACTGTCTTTTTGCTCAAATAGACTGGACCTTTTAATTTCAGAGTCGCTGTTTATTAAGAAAATGAAACCGGAATTGAACAACAACTCGTCCGGTATTCAACTAGCTATCATATAGTTTCATAGTAGGTACACAAAGTGGGTCGTTAGCTATTTTATTTTTGAGGGTAGTTTGGTTTAAACCTTTCATATTATTTTCATTTTATTTCTGTTTTTGTATGTTTTTTACGTTTTGTTTTAGTTTTATCGTAATTTTTAGTATGTATGTAATGTTCGTTTTATTTATGTTTTTTACTGAAGCTTTTAATAAGACAATTCATTTTTAATGTAATTTTTAGCGATTTCTCATCCTTGTCAATTTTTTCAGCCTGAAGATGAGGTTTTGAACCTCGAAAGCTCGTTAAATAAAGAATGTTCTTCCTGGTCTTGGCACTGTTATTTATCATCAAGTTAAGATTTCCAAGTAGCCGCCCAATTACTGAGACTATATATATATATATATATGTGTGTGTGTGTGTGCATGTATATGTAAATAATATATATATAATATAGTATATATTATATATATATATATATCGTTTCCCATAATAGTTCCACTGTTGAATCAAGAATTAACTCCAAATACAGTAAACGTCTGTAATCTATCATGAGAGTCCTGTTAAGCTAGAGAACCTCTTCAAAGTTTATGGTTAACTTTTCGTAATGGATTAAAGTGATTATTAAATCCTATTCCCCAAATAGACCTTTCCTCTCCGGCATTTTTTCTTTTGAATAAGAGATGGAATGACAGAGTAAACTGGGTTAAAGAACATTTATTTTCTAAGGAAAATGTTGAACTCTACATTAGCACTGGGGAGATGCACTTACAAGCAACGAAGGCCATTCTCACATGTCCTTTTCTATAAGACTCTATCTATCTATCTAAATGTATATATATCTATATATATATATATATATATATATATATATATATATATATATATATCTAATGCATATACTTATATATATTTATAAATGAATAAACGTATATATATGCATATATATGTATATATACATAAATTATATATTATCCACATCTCAAGAATGTGCAGTATGCCCTAGCTTTTTTCCTTTCCCTTCTCTGTGTCAACCGACGATTAGGGACAATATTTCAAGTTTTTAAAGACAGATCTTAATGGAATTTAGAAGTTAACTTCACGCCTCTCTTCCTTCCTGCAGCTGACTAAGGGGGGGCCCGGTCATAAATCTAATATTCTTCTAACGCCAACAAAAACTGACTAAATTCATTCGTGCTCTCCCGTATATTTAGGCCAGCACAGCTCAGAGGAACCGAGTAAGTCCCTGGATTTCTCAGTCCTAGTTAGTCCTTTTTAGAGAAAGTGGTCGAATTTCATTTTGAAAAACTTCTGTAATATTGTCCATTGTAAAGAAGACTCTCTCTCTCTCTCTCTCTCTCTCTCTCTCTCTCTCTCTCTCTCTCTCTCTCTCAATTTGAGAGGTTATAACAATTACGTATCTTCAACAAACAGTGCTAGTCTGGTTTATAGCAATAAATAAATTTAAGTAAGCACTGATTTTTTTAATGAAGAAGAGTAGAAATGATAAAGGGTAGACAGGTTAGGGCAGAAAACATATATAAAACAAGGGAAACAAACTATTATAGGCAGAGAAAGACAAAGAAATGGGGGGAAGATAGAGAATAAGCATATAACACACGAAAGTAATTATCAAAAGATAAGAGAAAAAAGGTCATGACATTTATTTTCTAAATAAGCAAACATTTAACAAAGTTTATAATACAGCAAATGAACTGCCGTCTGAGGGAAGGTACGAGATCATTAACGTATATTTCAATCAGCTGTCAGATAATTTCAGGCATTTTAAAATTTTGCAATAAAAATTGGCACTAGAGAAACCAGAAATGGTTTTGAAATAAAACCGAACGATGAATAATGAGAAAAACTAACAAAAATTATAATTCAAGTGATAATTGACGATTGGTTAAAAAAGGCATATCCAAAGAAGATTGAATACAGGAATAAATTTGATAAATTTATAAGCTGAAACTTCTTTTCTTGCGATATACAACTAAATTCTACTAGATATAAAACGTGTTGTCAATAAACCAAATTATCCTGATATGGGCTTTTATTGACTAATTTACTGATTTGACTGAAATGGCGTTGTAACAACTATGCAGTAAGAGCGACAGTCTAAGGTTCATAAACTCCACACTTAGACTTCAAGTCATGCAGCCGAGAACCAAAATGAACGTACATTATACCATCTAGTGCAAGCTTCAGAAAAGGTATATAACGTCTCTGGAGTATGGATTTACAATTTCTATCTTCTGTTATTGTTAATGTCGTTTTGATTATATGACCTTTCTTAACAAAACATAATCAACGACAAACCCAATACGCTAACAACCAGTAGACAAATTACCGCTGTCGCAGTTAACTTTGGCCTTTCCCTTCTGGCTGGATGGCTAAATAAGATGCAAATGCATTAAAATAAACTTTTCCCATACGGTTAATGAAGATCGGGTTCCAGGCCAACAGATGTGGCAAATTAGATCACCTTCAGAAAAGGAGGAAATTCGGGGCTCCGTTCATTCCGGTGAGACGGAAGAGAGCGGAAAACAGTTACGTTCCGACGACACTGCATTCGATTCATATCGGGTTCAATCTGATGTACTAAGAACAAAGCTTTCAGGGAGAAAAATAGGAAATTCCACTTAAGAAAAAGAACAAATTTTCGTACATAAACAAAATACACAAAATAAGATGTCTATGGGCCTTCTTGCATCGTTACCAAGATACAAGATTTTTTCTATTATATTCCTCTGTATGACTTCGGGTATCTTGAATATATACAGCACATAAGGAAGTTGTGTGTTAGTTTGACAAAAGTACAGGATGAAAACTGAGCTTCTATTGTTCCTTGTTGCCACGATTACTTTATTATTATTATTTTATATATATATATACATATATATATATTTTATATATATTATATATATATATATACATATACTATATATATATATATATATACATACATATATATATATATATATATATATATATATATATATATATATATATATATATACACACACACAACATCAGTGAAGTAGAGAGCTCCACCGTAAAACAGACCGTAGTTAACTTGACGACCGAGAGAAGCATGGTGCATTTTCGATCCCAGCCAGAGAGAGGGGCAACGAGCGCACCCTTTATTAGCCCCTCCCGAACGTAAAACAAGTTTACATGAATAAAAGGGTCCAACATCTGAGGTGATGTTCCAGCAGCCTCACTAATAAGATAATTATACTCTACCAGAAGGGTTGAGAGAGAGAGAGAGAGGGGGGGGGGGGGGGGGGGGGGGGGGTAGCGGGAGTAGACCAACGCCATCCAGAAGAAGAGTGAGGGGATAAACCACGAGAGAGAGAGAGAGAGAGAGAGAGAGAGAGAGAGAGAAAATGCTTAGGGAATAGAGAAGACAAGGCAGAATACATGGATAAAAAAGGAGGATAGTAAAGAAGGATACGCCTATTTATTACGAACCAAAGCATCACCGTGAGAGAGAGAGAGAGAGAGATGAATAAAAAAGATGGGGAATAGAGAAAAAGAGAGAGAGATAGCGCTTGATGAATAAAAGAAGATGGGGTATAGAGAGAAAGAGAGAGAGAGATAACGCTTGATGAATAAAAGATGGGGAATAGAGAGAAAGAAGGAGAGAGGGGGAGATAACGCGTGATGAATAAGAGAGAATGGAGAATGGAGAGAAAAAGAGATAACGCGTGATGTATAAAGGAAGATGGGGAATAGAGAGAAAGAGAGAGAGACAGAGATAACACGTGATGAATAAATGAGGATGGGGAATAGAGAGAGAGAGAGAGAGAGAGAGAGAGAGAGAGAGAGAGAACGCGTGATGAATAAAAGAGGATGGGGAATAAAGGAGACAAGGCTGAAAATGGGAATACGAAGAAAGGAGGAGAGGAGGCGAGGAGAGGCCTAATTATTATGCACCGAAGGAGCCACGTTATCGCTTCCCCTCACCTTGGGGAAGGCTGAGGGGACAAACAGGGATTAGATCTTGGAAACATTATTCAAAGGCAGGGAAGTAAGTTTGGTCAAGGCGCTCCTCTGCTTATCTCGACTTTGAAGAATGGCCGGTGTGAGTTTATAGTGTTTTCAGTATCATGCAAAAACACTACCTTACACTCTCACCAAATTGATCAATTAATTATAATAATGACAATAATAGTAAAAGACGCCGCATATATATATATATATATATATATATATATATATATATATATATATATATATATATATACAGATTTTTATTTATTTCACCCGTGACTTTTTTATACATGCGAGAATAAGGCCACAAATATCACTTACACATATCAAATTCACTTTACCTTGAGAATAATTTACACGTAAGGAAAAAGGAAAATATAATTTCTCCTGTGTTTAAGATATTATATATAAGTGTGTATATATATATATATATAATATATATATATATTATATATATATTC
>NC_061089.1:25453546-25458546 GCF_015104395.2 Macrobrachium nipponense
ATCTAATGGACAAAAATCTTTCTGGACACATATAATAGGAAATAAAACTTCACAAAAAGGAAAATATAAAAGAGGTTAATCTTTATCCAGCCAATTGCTCTTTTTCCTGTAAACGGTGTAGCTTTAAACAGCCAAACAATTCAGTTTCTATAGGTCTCGCACAGCACACATGGGATGAGGTTGCTGTCCCCAAGCTCTTGTCCCCTGTTGGAATTTATAACAGATTTTATGGTCAAGCGTCCACTGTCAGGTATCAGTAACTCATCCACATGATGATTAAACAGGTTGGTGGACAGGTGCGCAACGTGAATAGGGGCTTCTTGAATTCCGCGATACTCAAGATAGAAAACGTGATTTTTTTTTTTTTTTTTTTTTTTAGAACACGAGAGGCAAAACTATTTCTATTTCTTGTTCAGCCAAGCCGATCTCAATTCCTCTGGAAATAAACGGCTTCAAAAATTTCAAGACTAACATAACTTGAAAGATCAGTTTATCTGAACACTCCATTCGCGTAAATATTTCTTCTTTTTATTATTTCTCGCTCTGATATAATCTTGTTGTAATAAGCGCATCAAAAAAAGTGCGAGGAATTTTTTAGGTTTAATTTTTATTGAGAATAAATTTCTGTGCATGTAAATCATAGCAGTAAATTGCTAATGGTTACACGTATAAGCAAAATAGATATACTGTCCCGTGGCTGTATACCCCAGTTCATATACTAAACATAAACATGCATAATCCATCCCTTATGTTATTTTCAATTGAAGTAAAAGCTCAATTTGAAACAAATTTACAAGATAATGCTACAACTACCACAAACACTACTACTACTACTAAAGCTACTCTCGATGATGATGATGATGGAAAATATTGTGAGTAGAATGAGCAGATAATATTTTACAATATGAGGTAAACTTGACTTAGCTATGACGTAATACTGACACGCAACAGATATCATTTGAACATTTTGTTAAACAAGCAGGAATTGACAGTAAACCTGCAATGATAGCTGCTGATGCAGTAGACTCTAGATTTCAGTCTGTAAAGCAAAAGAAGCTTAACATATGCCAAAGGGTAGGCATGATTTTTTTTCGGCTTTAGTGAAAATAGATCCGAATAGACACATTTACGCTCGTATAAGCTGCTCTTGTTGTTCTTGATTAAGCTGGCTTTATACCAGAACGGAATCTTGCTCACAGAGCTGGCATATATCCTCATCTTCCTTTGCTGTACGATATCCTAAGCACTAAACTAGTAATTTTCCACCATTTCGTGTACTATTATCAAAACGTATTTCTTTGAAATTTTGCTAGCGTAGTCAGTCGCACAACCACCAGAAATAGACAAGACAGACCCTGTGTGACTCATGGATATCCAAACAGGCTGAAATTCAGAGACACCAACATAAGCTTCATTCGCACAAGACGTGAGTAACCTGCTGTGAAATGGAAGTTATGGTGAATGATTAATCTTGTTATAACAAAGGGCTATAGTTCCAGTCCAGTGGGGAGAATCTCTCGTAATATGAAACAATAACAATTATACACGGTACCTGGCCCGTCCTGCTTTCTACTGGTTTAGATATGCATTAAATATATATATGAATATATATATACAATATATTATATATATATATATATATATTATATATACTATATATATATATATATATATATATACACACACAAAAAGTCAAGCCCCACTAATTATGTGTACTGTTATATCAAGAAATACTAAACTGAGCGAAATCTTAAAAATAAATCAATAATACATAATAAGTTCTCGAACTAGATACAGATTAATGCAATTCACCTAAAAGCCCTCATTATAAATTTGATGAAACGACGGCATTTTCTGTTGATATGATTCAGTGATAGATTTTTAATGAGCATGAAAGCCAAAACGTCAAGAAAATCGGGTTCATTAAACAGGAATCAAGCTAACTAATTCTATGAACATTAAGTAATAATAATGAGAAAAATAATTTTATTTTCTAAGTATACAAAAATCCATGCAGGGATGTTATCAGTAATCAATCGAACTATTATGATATTCCAAAATGGTGACGAATTTGTTAGCCCTATTTCGTACATAATCTCAGACAATGATTAAAATATGAAAGAAAAATTAAAATAGACAGCATAACATATTAGAAGGGAATAACGCTTGAATTTTTTTTAAAAAGCAAATAATTTAGAATAATTAAACAGACGAGTAAATAAATAAAGAAAAAATAATTGCTAAAGTAAATTGAGTGCGCTAAAAACTTCAGTAAAATAATAAGAAAAAGTCATAAGGAGAATATTTCTCGTGACCAAAAAGAATGTCCATGTAACAGTTACAATACACACACAAAAAAAACATTAAGAGAGTAATTTAATTTTAAGTGAAATAAACACGTTTTAATTTAAATAGAAACAAGGCAAAAGGAAAGCCCTTCCTACCATGAGAAAGAAACGTGCCAGGCTTTGTTAAATCGACAATGTCCGAAGTAATAAAAAAAACTGCCAGATATAAAATGAAGCAAGAGAACAAGGGCTGGAGAAATTATTGTCATTTAAGCACTGGACGGGGCATCACTTGTGGGGATTATTAGAGAGGAATTAGAGGGCTGGGAGAGAACAGCATCAAGACGTGACGGACATTGAAAGAAACAAAGACCCTAAGAAAATGAAAGGCAATGAGTGTGGTGAACACACGAAGAAAACAAATACATTAAACTGGATAAGGGAAAAATACATTGAATGTAATGAAGACCTAAGGGAAGTAAAGTCAAGGACAGGCATGAACACAAAACAGAACAGAGTTGAGTGGGAGGATAACCTGAGAAAACGAAGCACAGAGAGTGGGATGAAGACCAAAAGATAACCCAAGATTGAGCGAGATAAAAATCAAATGCAAATGAAAAACAATGAGCTGACGGAAGATGAAATGAAAATAGTAATATAGAAGCCATCGCAACCAGCGACAATAGAAATATTAATCTAAGGAAGCTTATAACAAGGAACGGTTAGGTAGCAAGACAGAGATGATGCGTTGAATAAAAAAAAATACATAATCTATAAGTATTACGAAAATGTATGAAAATCAATTCTCAAATTTGATTATAGACTATAAAAAACTAACCAGAGACGTGGATAAACTCTACGGTAACATAGCGCCTCTTTTGACAAAATTCAATTTGGCGTCGTCTCCGATTGACTGACAGACATATCCTCTCTATATACAATCTGTAGACTGACTGTGCTTTCATGAATAACGGCATTTCTGACATAGGTAGCTTGAATATGTTAATGGACATGAGTTTTGCGAAAAGGTATAACCCAAACGAGAGCGTGCAACCTCATCCAATACTCCCGGATAAACATTTGGCGGAATGATGACATAAATCAAGTGTCTAACCATGTATCAGTGAAAACTATTACAACTGGCTTTATCTTACCAAATAACTTTGGTCTTTTCATGAAAGGAGCATTGACAAAATTTTACTCATTTCTACGCCACTTAAATATTGCTCCCGAACAGGTAAACGCGTTTTTAAAAGTGATTATTAATAATATTTACAAGGTTTCGAAATTGTTTTATTTCATAATGGCGCAGACCGTATAGTATGAATATATTTCTACTGATGAACAAAGCTCCTTGTAAACTATTTATTCTATACGTCGTGTGGAATTATTTATTTATTAAAATTAACAACGGGTGATGTTAAGCCTACCAAAGCCTACTGATCATCAAACTTTAAGAAATATCACCATTTTCATTCCCCATTCCCGTAATCAATTAAGAGTTTTCCTTGCCTTAATTTTTTAGTCACTTTTATGTAAAGGATGATTTCATTCGTCCTCTCAATGCTTGTCCCTAAACCTGGCGTTATCTGCAGAATTTTCAAATCATTGCTACAGAATCCAAATGATCATTGTTCCCTATTTCTTCTCGCTATTTCACGCGAAGTCTGACGATCCCGAAACTTTTCCGCCTTCTTGTAATGCGCAGACAACAATCTCAGCCACGCACAGCAGCTACTCATATGAGCCATATTCCACCCATCGGGTCCCAGATGGAGTCATCATACAGCTAAGATTCGCGGCAGATGTCGCCCCTTTTCGGCTGTCTCCCTCATTGAACTACAGATTATCCAACAGTCACCGACTCTGTTTATCAAATATTTAGTTCTAAGCTCTTTCAACAATTTTTGGCAAGAGTTTCCCAAGGAGGAACAGCCTGCCGCATAACTTATTTTCTCATTCCTTTGATAGACATCGAAGAAGAGCAGCTTACTCAATTCTATTCGATTTTAAATTTGTCAGCGTTTTCTATAAAGATGTGATGTGCATACACATACACAAACACACATACACAAATATATATACATACACACACATATATATACATATATATGTGTGTGTAAGTATATATAGTAGTATGTATATATATATATATATATATATATATATATATATATATATATATATATATATATATATATATATATATATATATATATATATATATATATATATATATATATATATATATATATATGAGTCAGTTACTCAGTTACTATAATAAAGTAAATACAACGCCATCTTACTAAATTTACAGCTACTCTTTTCCATAAATCTTTTGGATGCGCATTCTACTGATAAACCTAGAAATCCCGGGTTGGAAGTGAACAAATAAACTATTTTCATATTTGGGTTCGAGTCCATGTTAAGAAAAATTGATGCTCTGCTACCAAGAACAATACCATTATTTCAACTCGTACTACCACACATACACACGTTTCTAAGGTGTTCCCCATTCATAAAAAAAACAAATTGGTCAATAGAGTTGAATCAAAGCACAGGTGACAGATATTGGATCATAGTATGGAAAGCATTACGTAGGGACACTGAAAAGGCATTAATACCAAGAGACTGCGGGTTTAGAGAACGTTTATAAGCGCTATTGTTGATGAGCCTTCTCTTAGGCTTATAAAGCTGCAAATTTGTTAGTTT
>NC_061089.1:25463546-25481046 GCF_015104395.2 Macrobrachium nipponense
TTGCAAAATTCTTTTCTCTTTATATATTTAATTTACTAAGCAACTTTTTTACATCTTTAAGACGGATTAACAGACGAGAAGGAAAGACGTGGAGACCGACTGAGACAGAGTAAAGAGAATAGACGGGGAATGAGACGGTCGCATCTGAGACAGAGCTGAAGTTTACGATATGACCCTTTTAACCAACATTTCTCTGTCCTTTTTCAACCCTCTCTGTTTCTTCGAGCAAAGGATATACGACTCTAGACACACACGCTCTCTCTCTCTCTCTCTCTCTCTCTCTCTCTCTCTCTCTCTCTCTCTCTCTCTCTCTCTATAATACAACACAAACGACATTAGATACTAACATTAAAATCAAGAAATTTAGGATCCAAAGGAATGTGTTGTTTCCCTTAACTATTTTAATAACAGCGGGTGACCCATGGATGTGTGTTCTAAGGTAAGTAACCTACCTAAACGTTGCATCTTTCGTTACCGAAACTGCTGCGCCTTCGTCATCACCTTGAATACCACGTCCCCAGTCTTGGGTCAACAGAGCACCTTCAAGATAATGAGTTGCTCGGTAGGCTTTGACTCCAAGTTACTAACAGAAGTAACGCATTTCAGTGGGTCCTAAATATGAATTAAAGTATCCAGTGACGTATACGTATTAGCATGAGAGAGAGAGAGAGAGAGAGAGAGAGAGAGAGAGAGAGAGAGAGAGAGAGAGTTATATATCCTTCGCTCGAACAAACATTTATACAGAGATGGATAAAATGGAAACAGACATGTTGGATAGAAGGGATAGCCCATCTATTCTCTTTAGGCTGTCTTACAGTCCGTCACCCGGCCTTTCCTTCCTGTCTGCCAATACTCCTTAGGGTTTTAAGACAAATCTGATGAGAAAAATTAAGCATAAAGGATAAAACATTTTTGCAATTACAAGAAATTATTAATGCTAGAACCGAAGTGAATAAAGCAAGAAACAGTAGAGCAAAAGAAAATAAGAAGGAAAATCAATGAAAACTAAATTGGTCAATTATGATATTAATGAAACGGAGGTCCAAAACAAGACAAGCATAAGAATAGACGAAGGGAAACCATATTTGTCAATTGCAAACTTAATGGTAAAAATATGCAAAAGCGAATTATATCGTTATGGAAAATGGTCAGCAGAAATTGCGAAGGGCAGCGAAGCGAGATGACAAAGAGGGATGAGAAGGGAAATGGAAAATGAATCGGAAAATGAGGCTATCAGAATCCGGGAGACAAATTTCTTCATTACTCCACCCTGCTGGCTGCATTTTATAGGTACACATAATTCAAGAACCATTACTGAATCAGCATAAATCCAAAAATTCTAAAAAGTAATTAAACCATTCTAACATATTGGATCTGAACGAGTATGCGAGCAATTTTTGGATGAAATAAAAGTTAAAAAAAAAAATTATCAAAAACTACACAATTTACATGTAGATCCTAACAAACAGATGCAAATAAGTTGAAAATGTAATAACTATATAAAACCAAATACTGTGAAAGAATTAACCTAAACAATATTTTGAAAATCATTAACACAGAAAAATGTTCTGAATAAGAATCTATTCAAAGCAATGGATCATCTCTAAAGAAACATTGCTGAGTGTTATATTCGCGTAAATCAGTAATGATCATTTGAGACAGAAATATTTTGAAAATGGATTTACATAAAACGAATCTTCATCTGAACTGGGATTTTCAAGTAGTTAAAAGACGGTAATATGACTTAAAACTGATGAGTACAAAGATAATTGTTAGGAGGATGGTAGCCTACTATCGGTATTACTGCAATTCGAAGAAAGAGTTTCCCTCAGAAACTTTGCGTAGTTTTTCATTCTGGCAGGGTAAAATGTCTTTGGTTATCTTCTGTGCAAAAGGTTCAGGGGAACTCCACCTTACAAAAAGAGACTTAGGACAAATAAGGCCAATTTATAAAAATGAAAATAAATAAAAAGTAGCAAAAACTACAACTGACAAGATAAGGGCTGGTTGTTGGCCGACAGACGACCATTCACAAAACGTGGATGACGATCAGGCAAAATGAAATGTCCCATTTATTAGGGCAAAAAAAGGGGGGAAAAATGGGGAAGGATGTCCCCATTTTCTTTTTTTCCCATTTTTCCTCGCATACATTTCCATTTTCAATTTTCTTCTATATCACACCTATTCCACAATAGTATATCCCTCATTCACCTTTCTGTATTAGTATATCCCTTATTAATGTTACAAAAAAGTTAATTTAGGTGTTTGCAACCAGTGTTGTAGACGTAAACCGTAGTTACAAGTTGTGATACAACTCAGAGGCTGTTCCACATTCGGCTGTTCTTTTAATATAACATGAAAACCTTATTCATTTTGGGTAATGCGGTAGCCTTTCTTTCTTTCTTTTTCTCTGTTTGAACCAGATTTTTAAGAAACTGATATTTTCATCACATTAATGGTTAAGGGTACTTATCTGTACATGACAACTGTTGTCAACATTTTACCGATTCCTTCCCCGATTCCTTCCCTAGTGTTAAGAAATTCACGCAAATTAGTCGAAGTCTTGTTAACCAATAATTGTGCACCATACGAAAAATGTAATTTTTAGGGTTAGCTAAATCATAGGCCAATTGTTAAATTGCCACGTATCCGTTTGGACTCAAACGTACGATGGTTAGATTGTAAAATGTTAAATGCCGAGGAAAAAAATCTAAATCTAAATGAAATTGTGTCTAGCTTTTAAAAATTTTTCAGTAGATATTTCGTGTTGCTAAGGTTTAAATTTTTATAATGCTCCACTAAAAATTACACTATCAATCAAGTAATATAACATTTGCATCAAGTACATTATGGTTACAATTTTCTGTTTAAGATTTTGTGAATTAATGTGCGATTCATTACCGGTTGACTGTCTACGTTACACACTGAAAAATATATATATGGAACACATTGTGTTTTATAGGCTTGAATAACTGCTGGTGCAAAAAAAAAAATAATTGGACATTTTCTTTATATGTAAAGAAAAGGAGACGATTATATAGTAAGAAAATGCATCTGCAAACAAATCCCGAGACCGTTTCTCGTTATTCTTAAAAATAGTATTAAAGTGCAAAACCCATGCACGTATCATGTAGCATAATGGATGGAAGCAAAACAAGAAATAAAGGTAACACATAAGAAGAAAAGGTCGTAATTCAAAACCCAGAATTCCAATATAAACAACTCGAACAAAAGAAGCATTAGAACGACGAGAAGAAGGAGATGATGAAGTAGCAGCTTTCCTAAACCTCCTTTTGTCCAAATAAGCAGGAAGCCCAATGGGAATGCTAACCCTCATTTAGTCCAAAACCCGGATTTTCCGTATGAGTCACATTCCCTCAAGCTTCCTGTAGCGCCAGTTCAACCAAGTAATTTGGCAAAGGAAAGAGGAAATCAGCCAGACGCACCGTGGCAATTTCTGAAATATCGGCCTCTTTCAGCGTGGCAATATTTGCTGCGCCCCTCGATGGATTCTTCTCCGCCATTACTCCCTCCAGCATCCCTACGGCTTTCCTCACTTCCCCTCCTCACCCAATAACTCCCACTGAGATTTAATGATGCATCAGCTGTTGACAAATTCCCCAGTATGGGAACTGGTATGGGAATTGCTTTCTCGCCTCGCCCTCCGCATCCCATGAAAGAGAACGACTTTTAAATAATGGAAAAGAGAACACTGTCAGCTATGGGTTTAAAAGAATGGTATCGATTCCGGGGAAACTTAGTTAGGAAAAGCTTGAATGTCAAGGAAAGTTATTGGTCGGTGCATAAGAATATGGGCACGACATTTGGGGATACTCGTCCTTGCAAATGTTACATAAATAACGAAGTTTTTTCTCAATATTGCAAAGTGATTATCTCTTTTATTTGATTGTTTGAAGTTCTGTCAAAGGCGGAGCAAATGAATAACACGTTTGGGTTATTTAGCTACCGCAATGGAAATAAAAAGAACAAAGTTATTAAATAAAATAATTAATCATTTATATCCGCAAAAGTCTTTAATGTTCTTAAAACCTTATTAAATCAGAGAAGGTTCATTTTCCACGATACACTCATAATTAATTTGAAAAAACGTGGTGAAATCTCGTGAAAGATTCTATTTTACGTTGCATTGGAAAAGTTTTCAACATTAATTTTCAGATGAGTAATAAGATGTTACATTTTTTAACGTGGAAAAAACAACCTCAGACATTGCAATTCTTTTTAAGAACTCTGTAAATATTAAAACAATATTTAACTGGGCCAGCACCGCACACGCGAACCTTATTTGCGATAATTGTGATTAATTCCTGTCAAGAATTGAGTACATGCAAAAGTCACCGGAGATGCAAACACTGTAGAAGAATTATTAATATTTCTATCATCATTATCATAGTGGTTTCAAGAGTGTGTTCCTGCACTTCGGTATGAAACAGCGCACTCATTATTAATAATCATTTTTATTATCATTTACGTCATCATCATACATGACCTGATGCCTCATTTTAAGATTAAAATTCTGTATTGATACATTTTTTACTGCATCAGGTTTTAGTTTGGAAAAAAACAACAACAGCGCTGTCATGTTGAACGATGAATAATAATATCATCAACCTACAATAGTTAAACCAGAAATAAAACATGAATCTTTTAGTTTCTAGCCACCATCTTGAAGTAACATCATTAATCCAAATTAGACAAAATTTCTGTCTGATAGATGTTGAGCGTACATGCTAAATTCACGGTAATACCACTAACTCCTTGCAATCATAAAAATTGCTGAGATAGCCTTTAATACAATACACACACACACACACACACACACACACACACACACACACATATATATATATATATATATATATATATATATATATATATATATATATATATATATATATATATATATATTCCCTTATAGCTTCAAGAGGAATATCCAGAATTACAATCACTATCTCTATCATTTTCGAAGAAAAAGAATCATCTACCCTGACCTTAGCTTCAAACTATCGACAAGTACCATTAACAACATTTCGATGATGTTTCCAGTAGTTGATATTCCGTTCCCTCTTTGGGATAACTTTAGTTTGATAAAGAAAAAAAAAATTCTCAACCTTCAAAATAAACGAATAACTCATATAATGAGATATAGCAGTAGCTTACGCTATTCCGTTCAACAGTTTGGTATATATATATATATATATATATATATATATATATATATATATATATATATATAAACTCACCCACACACACACACACAACTAAAATAAAAATAAAAATAAAAAAACAACAACAAACTCCTGTTTCGTGGTCGGTAAATTGGCCACATTTCCCAAAGGGCAGCCAGCAAAATTCCCCTCGCTGACACAAGGAAACAATTAAAAACAGTCCGGTATGAAGGACGATGGGACAACGAGCGCTGACTGCGGAGGACGAGGGAGAATATTAGAATCCAATGAATAGCTGCTATAAAATTCAGGCCTTTTTTTATCTCTCTCTCTCTTTCCCTCTTTTCTTTTTCGTTGTCAGACAAAGGAGGGTCCGACTTAAACGGACATCTGTTTTAATGTGTCTTTTCATCAGAGCGACAACGGCAGGGTAAGGGTGATTATCTCGAAGGCTGTTCAGGCTACTTCAAGATGCTTTCTAGGTGACAATTGTTTATTTATGAAAGTCGTCCTCTTGTCTTTATCTTGGCCATTGCAGTAAATGTCATGCTAAAATATAAGAACAGAGCTAGTATACATGTGGTTAATCCAGTCGCACTTTAAAAAATAATTTTATTTTTTCTTAAACGTTATCAAAATACTGAGATAAAAGAATATAACTATAATTAAAATGGCCCCAGGTAAAATAAGAAAGGCCTGAGTAAAGAATATAACTATCATTAAAATAGACCCTATTATTAAAATAAAGAAATGCCTGAGTAATGATTCTTTCTTTTTACTCGCTCTGAATGAGAAGAACATCTTAAAAAAATCGTCCTTCCATCCACTTCCCAGAGAAGATAAGAAACTAAGACACTATTTCTGTCTCCTTCGGATGAGGAAAATCGAAGTCACTCTCTCAAAGTCTCTCGCTTATCGCCCTTTGGGGAAATTTAAAGAAAATCCAGCCCGGTTGAGTCTCACCTGTGTCTTCCGCAGACAAGGTTCTTTTCTCTGGCATTAGTTCCTCGAGCATTCAAGTGATGTTATCTGCGATATGGCTCCATCTGAATTTAGTGGGAGATGTCTCCGAAAATCTGTCTACCGGAGATTATTGTTGATATCTTGTGCCAATAAGAATTTTGATCACCTTTGTTGGTGTGTATTAGCTTGCAAACGTGCATCAAATCAAAACGAATATGTGATGAATATTGAATAGATTATTCCCGGATGAAATCATGTTGAAATAGTATATGATCTAGTTTAGTATCAAAAGTAGCTAATGGAATAATATCAGAGACAATGGACTGGAAGTAAATGGAAGTTATAAATCACTGTTGTACAAGCAATTTGGGGGAGGAACATTACAACTTGAAGTAAACATTTCAGTGGCGATAACCTTGAAGTAATAAAGTAAACCATGAGATTTAAGTGGCACTTGAAACGAGGGTCAATAAAAATAAAGTAATAGGCAATGAGAAGTGACCATCAGGATGGATACCTACAAAAAATGTGTTACAGGAGACTCCTTTGTGCCAGGGGGCGGTGGGCGGTCGGGACGGGCGGTATTGACGTTTGGGGCTGTATCGGGACAGGACGGCTAACAGCTACGACGGCTGTCGAGGCGTGAGATAGTGGGCGGTGTTGTTGAGTCGCGACCTCCAAGTCTATGTTGTGAAGAAGAAGAGAACTTAGAGGAAGCGGCAATGGGGTTGAGGGAGTGTGTGGTGGGTGGGGAGGGAGAGGAGGGGGTTAGCACCTGAACAGAATTTTAACACACACAGTAAAGTATTGATCAATGTGAGAGACCGCTGCTTCCATCCTGACACGTCTAATACAAAAGAAAAGACAACCTCAAGTCCTCGAGTTCGTGAAAAAATCACACAAGAGTCATGCCACAGCGAGACCTAAGACTACCTGCGAAACGAAAAGCCTTTGTCAAAATCTGAAGGAATTGCAGCAGCTATGAGTTTTATTTGAACTAAAACCATTTGCTAAATTAAAAATGTTTGTCAAACTCTAATATGGACATGTGCAAGACAGATGTCTTTTTCAGTATGACCTAAAATCAGTTACGAATCGGAGCTAATTTGACAAAATCCGCTGAGAATGAAACCAAGAATGGTGTTATTCTTCATATGTCCTAAAATATGAAACATCTGACAAAAATCTAATGCAAATAAATACAAGAGAAATGTCACATTCAGTACTGTGTAAAACAATTACGAAACGAAAAGATTTGACAAAATCCTGCGTGAATAAATTCAGGGTAGTCCCTTTCCGGATATATACTGAATTCTTATGACTTGTAGAGACCTCGTGTATGAACCAGTGACATTAAAAATTGTTGATAACTGAATATGTGTAATCAACTGCTCAATCGATACTGTATGCGCAGTAACCAACTATTACAACAGAATTACGCTTCTAGCTGCGATAAAATTTTACTGGTAATCATTTATTCATTTATTTATTCATTCACTCATTCACTTATCCATCTGGTTATCTATTAATATATAACTGGAATAAATGCTAAAATAAATTAAACACAAACAGTGAAAGAAATTGAGTAAATCCGATAGAAATAAACGTAATGTTTTTAAATAAACAGTAATGTCCTTAAATAAACAGTACAGTTTTCAATGGCAAATGACTCAGTAACTTTAAAGATGCATAAAGAACAAACAGGATTTTCTTTTACGTCAACTATCAGAGAATCAAGGTTAATAAATTATCAAGCAGGCAAACAACAGCAAAAGTCAAGGATGTCTGTAAAAAAATCGAAAGCAAAGATACAAAAGTAATAGATAAAATCAAGGATAACGAATACCAAACAGAGTCGACCGACGGAAGTCAATGCCCATACCTATACTCTATTTTTTTTCATCTGTCCATCGGCCTGTGGTGTTTTTGTATGGTAACACTGCGTCCCGGGCTCTTTAGATAGTTACATTCAGCTTACATTCAACGATTATAATAATATCCTATTTTGAATATTAACGGTGTAATTCGCATACAGTAAATTATTAAAACACTTTTCAGTTGCAAATGTACACCCAGATATCCTTTTATTTAACCTAACACTTTCACACAGCGTAAACTATTTACCGGGACGCAGTGTGCCATACACAAACACCATAGGCAGATGGACAGATGAAAAAAAAACAGAGTATAGTAACTGATACCAGGATAAGTAAATCTAAATTTATAACATAAGTAACAGCAAAATATACGATTCGAGTAGCATCAAAGACAAAAAGAGAGCTAATAAAACCGAAAGGAGCGGGGAAGACAGCTCGCGCCTCAAAGAGCAAGGAGTTAATCCAAAGAATAGAAAGAAACATTAACAGCAAGCTGTCACGCATGATTTATGGCAAATACAGATACTCAAAAGATGGCGCCGACGCTCGCTCGCCCTGTCTACAATTATCTAATTATGCATCTAGATATTGTTACACGGAACTCGTCTTTATCCTTTGTGCTTATACGGTCTTAAATACCTACACGAATGTAAAAGCATGTTGTGCTACTGTACTTGTTAAGACAATGCAATCTTGAAGTTTAAATGTTGTTCACAATACAGATTCTACCACTTCGTATACTGTAACCAGTAATCAAATACAAATACAAAATCTTCATTTCCACGCAGTTCATAAACATAACTGATGTATGATTATTGAAAACAAAAGGAAGACAGACAATGGACGTTGTAGTAACTGTGGAATAAAAATAGCTGAAAGGATGGATCAAACGGTTTTGAGATCGTTCGGTCGTATGGATAGAATTATAGCATACTGCGATGTATTTTAGTACGAAGGATCTCCACTTGGATGATAGGCTTAGGAAAAATGCACAGTTAGGAAGTAGCTGGAGAGAAGAGGAAGGGAAAACAAAGGAAAGGGTAGGAAACAGGTACTGGAAAGAAACGGCCTCGATATCCTGACACCGAGTTTGCACGAAAAGGAAAGAACGGTCCCCGACATCCTGACAGCGAGTATGCACGAAAAGATATGAGTTAAATGACATACAGAAAGGATTTCCGACACTCTTGATGGGTATCCTGTGAAGGCGCATGATACCGCTATAGTTTGAGGAAGTTTTCTGAACTGTTCATCAACGAGGTATTGGATATACAGGATATATAGAGGTGAGTGACGCAGTGTGTGTATGTGTGTGCGTGTTTGTGTAAGGGATTCAATGTGCTGCGAATGTGCTTGTAAATGAAACGGCCAATGTTAAAGGGGCTTTTTGCACTGGATACAGATACTGAAAAAGGATCCTTAACATCCAGTAAGCGAAGGAGTTCCTGCAAAATAGACATTTTTGGCGCCGTGTACGCATGCAGTTTGATGCAATGTTCTATGTGCCATATATATATATATATATATATATATATATATATATATATATATATATATATATATATATGTGTGTGTGTGTGTGTGTGTGTGTGTGTGTGTGTGTGTGTATGTATATGTTTGCATATGTGTGTATATATATATATATATATATATATATATATTATATATATATATATATATATGTGTGTGTGTGTGTGTGTGGAGAGGGAGAAAGAGAGGCTTAGAGGAATAATGAATAGCCACCCCTTTACGTGTGAAACAGCTAAGCTTAAAATTCCAGGCAGGATTTGGAGGGAATTTTTGCTGCTGACCCGACCAGATTCCATCTGCAGCTGGGAAAAGCGGCCGCGTGGGGAATTGTCTTTACAAATTCCTGCTGTAATTGGAAAAAAGAAAGAAATATGTTTCACCAAATCTGGTATTCTGGACAGAATCTAAAGGGAACAGTAGTGTAACTGAGCCTGGCTTTTCCTTTCATATTGATCTGTAACTCAGTTTAGAGCAAGACATTTCTATTACGGGAATCCGTTTAACACATGTACATTCTAAATAATAATAATAATAATAATAATAATAATAATAATAATAATAATAATAATAATAATATAATAATAATAATAAAATAATAATAACAATAATAATAATAATAATAATAATAACAATAATAATAATAATAATAATAATGACAACAAGCTAGGCTACGCAAAAAACTTCAAAATGAAAAATTACATTACAAAAAGATAAAAAAACAAGATTTTGGTAGCCAAACTACTTAAAACATGATAAAAATTACGAAAAACTTTATAAAGAACGCACCGTGAGCTAAATGAACGACGGTGCCAGATAAACATTAGGGTCTACGATAAGAAACATAAAATAAAGCGTTTCCAAAAGATAGACAAGTCTCTTAATATACCGTTTTTGAGCAATGGATGAAGAGATGGACTGGATATGTTTCTCAGAACTGAACTCGTAGTCAGGAACAACACATGTCAATGAAAAGATTTATGTAGGCGTGGATCTAGTTTCATGCATCTAATAATAAGCAAGAGTTCTATACTCTGGAGATGGCATTGGTGAAAAAGAGTGGCAACATGTGTAAGCAACAAGCTTGCTTTTAAGGCCAACCAAGTTTAGCTAAGAGTACAACCTTGAAGAACACCAGACATTATAAAGAGGCAATACTTTAAATCGTTCAAATTCTAAAATTTTTTTCAATAATGACAAAACTAACGCATTTGAAGAAGCTACATATGTTACCCTAATTTAACGTAAGTAAACGTTCATGTATTACATTTGCATTCACGTATTACCATTATTTTTAAGGGTAATTTTGAGTAATAATAGTTACAGGGTATCTACAAAATAAACCTCAAATTATGTTCACATTTTAACCACACATCGAACTCATTAATCTATACCTTCTTGCCAATAACTCAGTCATCTTATCTTAATTTCAAAATGTTTTAGAGAGTTCTTAAGTTTTTGAAATTTTTCGTCAATTGGCAGGCTATGTATATGAAAACCATAAAATGCACAAAGGACATTTTAGCCAGTAATGTAAAATCCAATATTATTGCTATTACAGTAATTAACGTTATTTCTTATTTTACCATCATTTCAATACATGAACACCTCCAGCAAGTTTAGCCAATACCTCCAAGTTAATAAACTCGTCAGAAACTTTATTAACTTATTTAAAATCCCCTAAAAAAATTTATATTTTACTAATCTAAGCCTCAAATAGGATTTCCAGTAAATTCCATTGATTCTTAGTGAAACATATTATGTGAATACAGATATATCGTCATTCTAATCACGAGAACAACAACAACATCAACAACAACAACAACAATAATAATAATAATAATAATAATAATAATAATAATAATAATAATAATAATAATAATAATTTTATAAGGTTAATCATCGACTTCACTTTTAAACTGATACTATCATCTCACCCAAGGAGATATTTCTGTACATGTTTGTCAGCTTACAATCAATGATTACTTTAAGACCTAAGGAACTTAACTCACCGAACTATTTCCCGTCAGATTTCAGCGAACAACCTTCGGTCTTTCCATCTTACTTGTCTCGAGGACCGTTACAAGAACGAGCCATGACTATTTCTTTTTCCATTCCCCTCTAAACATTTTCCCTGGAAGTCGATTTTTTTTCTTTTTTTTTAAAGGAAATTGTGACCTCCTGCCTTCCCGCCTGCCTTTTAGTCTGATAACTGTCCCTTAAACCAACCACCCTTCCCATTTTCCCAGGACACACCCACCCCCTTAAAGCCTAGTAACAAGGCCCTCGAAGCAGGTGGGACCCAAACACGGTAGGTAGCCGTCACGTCGTCCATCTGATAATGCCACCTGATGAAGTCACGTCTCATCCACAGACTTTGCTCTCGTCCCCTCCCCCCCTCCTCCCCCATCACTCCCTCCCTCTGCACCGCATCCGTCTGCGTGCCTCCCCCCCTACCCCGGCTCCTTCGAATCCTCATGCCACCATTCCACGGCACCCTCTACCCCTAACTGCTGCCTGGAAATCCCCATGGGGAAAATCCCCCTCAAATGAAGGAAACCTGAGAAAATGGCACAGGCTCCGCTGATGGGACCCCGCCCTAAAACTTCTCCTCTTTCCCTTGTTTCGTCTCTCTCTCGTCTTTGTTTCTACCGCTCGGTTTCAAGTCTTTCATTCTTAGCCTCGTTGCAGCATTATGAAATCTCTCTCTCTCTCTCTCTCTCTCTCTCTCTCTCTCTCTCTCTCTCTCTCTCTCTCTTCTCATTTTTCTGTACAAGATTTCAAAACCTACAATGTATTCTTCTTCCAGGTATGACTCAATCCTTCGCCCTTCCAATGCGGCAGACATCAGATCTCGTTTAGACTTAGCTTCATCTATTTTGACCTAAAATGCCATTGCAAAGTAATGCGAAAACCCTTCGTAAAATATTCTAACCATATATAAAGTAGCTATAATGTATAAAGGGAGTCCGTGGTACTAAGAAGCTGAATATCTGTTATTTTTTAGGATCTAAATCAAATGACGGAAATAAAATAAAAAACAAGAAACCCAACACTCCAGCATTCTTAACGACTAAGATAAGTAAATGCTCAAAGTCTCTTAAATTCAATAGTTGTGACCATAAGAAAACGGCGAATAAATGAATTACAGTAGTGTGCGCCAAGGCAATAAATATTCATGAAATAATTGAAATTCCACCTCGAAGCATTAACGAATAAAAATCTTATAAAGATGAATTCTCGTGCGTTTCCCGGAACCCAGCGAAACCTATTTGTTCAATACTGCGACAATAGACAGCCAACGCGACAAACTTGAATTATTTGTTTGGGTACTCACCCGGTCTGCGTCTGTCTTTGGTTGAACGTCAAAACATACCTGTAAAGGATAAGCAAACATGTTTAATTCTATATATCTCAATTCATACACACACACACAAAAGCTATATATATATATATATATATATATATTATATATATATATATAGATATATATATATATATATATATATATATATTATAT
Organism: Macrobrachium nipponense; assembly: GCF_015104395.2. Lineage (NCBI taxonomy): Eukaryota > Metazoa > Arthropoda > Malacostraca > Decapoda > Palaemonidae > Macrobrachium > Macrobrachium nipponense. The sequence goes on from NC_061089.1 coordinate 25,476,620, forward strand.
ATATATATATATATATATATATATATATATCTATATATATATATATATATATATATATATATATATATATATATATATGTATGTATGTATGTGTGTGTGTGTGTAGCTGGTAAAAAACCAGTACTCTCTCATATATATATATATATATATATATATATATATATATATATATATATATGTGTGTGTGTGTGTGTGTGTGTGTGTGTGTGTACGTGTGTGTGTGTATAAACAATGAAATGCTTTGAACTCATAATGCATGCATTTCATTCATATTTTTCCAAGACTAGACCTGCCGGAACCGCTTTATCGTATATTGTTTTCAATTTGAATATAATAAGATGTGTGTCTAAATAAATTATAGAAATCCGATATAAGAATTATCCCTCACTGGATAGGTAATCTTATTTTCTTCGTTCAGCGGACATAATAAACAGAATAATAGAAGACGCACACCGTTAATCTAATTCACTTCACACCAATGGCATGTGGACTTGCAATAATACTTGTATTTAAAGAAAATTTCGCGTGAACCGTTACGAAAAATATAGCATTTCCTACGAAATCCCAGAGAAATAAGGCCCACTATAATTTCGAAATTCTGAGAACGAATGCCGTAAATTTCTTCGCGTGAGGTTCAGCCATCTTTCTTTTAATAGGAGCAAGGGTTAAAAAGAATGAACTCAAAATTGAGACAAAAAAGAAAACTAAAGAGGCAACAATTTCAAGAACTTCCATCTTTACAAATCAATCTTCTGAAAGATATGCATAAGCATATAAAAATACAGCCTTGGATAAACGACAAAGAAGCGTATATGATATGTACCATAACTCGTATAATTTTTCATCGGATAATAAACAGAAATAAAAAATGAGCAAGAAAAAGGGCTAGTCTACTAAACCCTACGGAGCGTACGCGCCATATTTTATATCGTAATGTCCATCTGAATGTTGAGCGAAATTCAGACTGAAAGTAACAAAACGCAAAGAGCTGTAGAATGTAACCTTGCATAGACAATGCAAATGATGCAATAACAAGCTATGGTTATTATAAAATGGTGCTGTGCTGCTCTGTGTAATAACATACTTGTTCATTTTGGCAAAGATAGCAGAGAACTTAGGAAGGAAAAAATTGCTTGAACGCAAGTAAAAATAGATATGAGTCAAGAACATCAAAGGGAATATTACAAAAGAGATAAAAAGAGGAGCGCCAAACAAATGCCATAGCTGTTAAAATTATACAGTGCAAATGAAAAATGGAATATAATTGAAAACAAAAATGCTAGTCAGAATCACGAAAACGAAAAATCATAAAAGTTAAGTAGCGCAGCAACAGTAGGTGAAGGGAACGGTTTTAGCAAGTAAATGCACCAGCAACTTTAGACGGTAGGTGTAGTTTAAACACTGCAGTCAGAGGGTTAGATGTTCGAGCTAGGTGGCAAAGGGGACGGACGTACACTGGAATAAAGCATATTAACGTGTAAAGATTCATGAAATCCAAGCTTCTTGAACTGTTAGTTACTGCAAGAAAATTCAATCTTGTGCATTAACGAAACCGAACTTGTACAGCTAAAATATTAGTTACGTGGGCTCTGCGAGTATGAGAGAAAGTGATACTAAATGAGTGGGTTTAATATCTAAATGGAACATTAAACTGACGATCATGGAATTCCAACATGAAGACATCTTGCAAGCAGCTTGTAATCTTAAAACTATCCAATTTTACCTTGTTTTACCGTATAGCTCGGCCAGCGACAATGAAATACGAAAATAATTAGTGCTATACGTAGTCTTTGAAGAAACCACGGAACTGCCTTTGATTTTCCTAGGATACTTTGAAGAATATTTAGAATTTACAAAGAAACCAGATCTGGACCAAAATGGAAACTACATTATAGGCAAATTAGAAAGGTTTAACTCTACATGATTAAATGGAGACCATAAATGCTAAGGTGAGAAAACTGGGAACAGAGGCGATCCAAGGAGTCAGGGAATTTACAAACAATAAGAGCTCAGTTTATGGAAACTGACAAGGCAAAGACTGTATATGACTTATCCAAACACCATCTGATAAAGATCCAGTGTAAATCTAAAATAAAAGAAATCATACATCTGAAAGTAACGTTGAAGTTCATAAGAAGATACTTCCAGTATATATATAGATATATATATATATATATATATATATATATATAGATATATAAGTTTATATCTATATATATTAATATATATATAATCAATATATTATATATATACATATATATATATATATATATATATATATATTATATATATAATATATATATATATATATATATATATAATATATATATATAATATATATATATATATACTATATATATATATATTACATATATTATTATTTTAAATATATATAATATTATATTATATTATATATAATATAATATATATATCAATATATATATATCTATATTTATTATATATAATATATATATATATATATATATATATAAGATATATATAATATATATGCATAATTATCATATCACCGTGATTCATATAAATCATTCGAGCTACAAACGTCCTTTAATACCTAATTCGCTCTACCTCGGAATTGATATATTTTCATATATGTACCGAAGGGGAATTTTTTAGTTGATAATATTTCGATTAGATGAGGGACGAAATTAATATCAACTAAAAAATTCCCCTTCGGTACATATATGAAAATATATCAATTCCGAGGTAGGGCGAATTAGATATTAAAGGACATTTGTAGTTCGAAGGATATATATATATATATATATATATATATATATATATATATATATATATTATATATATATATATATATATATATATATATATATATATATATATATATATATATATATATATATATATATATATATATATATATATATATACACTGGAAGTATCTCATTATGAACTCCAACGTTACTTTCAGATGTATGATTTCTTTTATTTTAGATTTACACTGGATCTTTATCAGATGGTGATTGGATAAGTCATATACAGTCTTTGCCTTGTCAGTTTCCATAAACTGAGCTCTTAGTGTTTGTAAATTCCCTGACTCCTTGGATCGCCTCTGCTCCAGTTTTGTCACCTTAGCATTTATGATCTCCATTTAATCATGTAGAGTTAAATCTCTCTAATTTGCATATAATGTAGTTTCCATTTTGGTCCAGATCTGGATCCTTTCCTTACATCATCGTCCACTGTTCTTTTTCTAGGGATCTTCTTTTTGTGCACTTTAATTGATTCTTCCAGATGGATCAAATCTCCATTTTTTTATCTTGTGAATTCTTTTATTTTCCACACACACACACACACACACACACACACACACACACACATATATATATATATATATATACATATATAATATATATATATATATATATATATGTGTGTGTGTGTGTGTGTGTGTGTGTGTGTGTGTGTGTGTGTGTGTGTGTGTGTGGAAAATAAAAGAATACACTAGATAAAAATGGAGATTTGCTCCATCTGGAAGAATCAATTAAAGAGCACAAAAAGATCCCTAGAAAAAGAACAGTGGACGATAATACAAGGAAAGAATGATGAAATTGGGCCAAGGTGGGTTACTAAGGAAATGAAAATTAAAATCTGCCAAAGAAGAATATTTAACAAGTTAAAGAAGGAAGTCTCAAGCACAGAAGAAAACGAAAAGAATATGAAGAAGCATATGGCAGAGACAGACAATAATTACAGATACCAGTAAAAAATGCAGCTGACGAAAACGAAGAAAAGGTAAGATAAGAGATAATGAATAACATCAGAGCTGTAAATTTCTTGAATTCGACAGAAATCAGAAGAAAAATCAAAGAAATTTGAAATAAGAATACACTGGGGTGGTATTACGAAGAGCATGAAACAAAATGAGTACCATTAGTTTTTCAATATTGCATTGCAAGATCATAGGGACATGGTATTCAATATGAACTAAAAACTTAAAAATCCACAGAATAATTGACTACAAGTTACTGAACAAGGCGTAAAAAGTCACGTGGAGAAAACTAAAATAATATCTACCCCGGCCAGGCGGGTTAGAACATTACTCTTCAAATTGTTTAAGCTAAGCACGTTTTGACAATATAGTAAAGGGTAGGAACGTGCAGACATGGTGGTTCAAATCTAAAAAAAAAAATAAAAAAAATAAAAATAAAAAAATAAAAAAAATAAAAAACTCATACCATACCACAGAACTATACCCCACCATCAAAGATCTTAGGCCAATAAATATCATTTACAAATGTTTTATGAAAAATATTTATGAGGATCATGAAGAAAAAATAGAAACCACAATAAAATACAGGTAAACGGCAAGAGGTACAATCAGGTTTCATTGTACAGACAAAATGGAATAGATAGTTTGTACGTGCTAGAACACTGTATACGAGAGATAT
>NC_061089.1:25486046-25503546 GCF_015104395.2 Macrobrachium nipponense
CTGCAAAACACTGGCATATTCACTGAAGTGTCCTACTTTTGTAATCGAGCTTTCTATAAGAGCAAGGTAAGCGTCCTCTTAGACTGGTTATCATTTCTGGGATATAAGAGCCCCGGAACTTTAAGACGTATTACGAAAGCGTTTGAAGATGAAATCACCTGCTGGTGTGCAATTACGGGCTTCCACGAGCCGGAGCCCATACTAGCGTAAACAGGACCTAATATAACGATAAAAAAAAAAAAAGCTATGCCTCATTTTTTTTCTGTATTCGTGTATTCGTAAGTACAATAATAGAGCACAGCTGTTGACCTTTCACCGACACACGTTATTTTGGTTGAATATGTTCGAGCAAGAGTATGCTCAGGATGAATACAGCCTCTCTAGATTTACACGAGTAAACTTTGATTTCGTGTCAAAATTTACTTTGTTTTGTTTTTATCCGTGATTGTGGTTAAAAATGATAAAGATGATACTTAAATTTATAGAAAATAGTAGCATTTCCTGATAAGCATTGTAAACTACTGCTTGTTACTAAATGGTTCTCGTTCCTAAATGGTTTATGAAGCAAAAAAGTATAAAGTAAAATTAAAGAAATTAAAGGCCATTGAGTATGTCTAAAAATGACAATACAACTACTATTTGTCGCATAATGGCTAAAGAAACGGAAACTGAATAATATGGCTAATCCTGGTGCCAATTTGAAAAAGAAAAAATATAGGGAAATATGTGCTCTTAACAAGTTAATTGCAAATAGATTTCATCGCATGGCCTTTGGCAAGCATTATCCAGTTCCCATAAAGACTTCAAACGAAAAGGGACAGGTTTATGACATCACGCAAAATCCTCGTTATAGGTGTCATCAGAAACTCTGCTCATTTTGCGTCATTATTCCTCGTTCATGGAAACTCGTTATTTAGCCGGAAGAATTTAGGTTATTTCACGACAACTTTAAATTAGGATCCATGGCAGAAAATATTTCCAGAGCTAATTCCAACCCTTCATCTAGAATTGCAAGAAACCGTTGATTTATTTTTAATTTAAAAGAAAAGGCGCTTACTTTCCTTCAAAACTAATTCTTGAATCTTGACCATGCCTCCAAAACCCAGGCCCTTCAAAGAAAAAGTCTACTTTTTAATTCATAACCAAGTCCTTAGCACTAAAGTGTCCGAAACTTGACTCAAACATCACTTTTTGACTACACTGAATTTAACTTTCTTTTTCGGAATGAGGTCAACAACGCATGAAAATATTCAAGGAATCTCACACAGGTAGATGAAATCAATAAGGACAAGACACGTAACACGGCAAGGTCTCCAAAGAAATCCTGCAAATGGGGTTTGGCATTATGGCTTTCATAATAATTAGCTTACTGAGAGAGAGAGAGCAGAATTCCTTTTAGTTGGTGGACCGTGTCTTATGATGTGTATCAAGCTTTCAGCTTAATTTAACATCATACCGTACTTATTGACCACTTTGAGAGAAGTGCCTTTGCTAGAATAAGCCGTCTTAATCTGAACCACCCAAAGGCTTAATAACAGAAGAGGAACAAGATCACGCCCTACCTTGTCAATGTAAACAATTGTTATTGAAACTTGCAACAGACATGCTACGAAAGTAAACTAGGTAAATGTTATCGGGACATCGCAAGTAAGACGTCAAAATTCAAGGAAGAATTTTAACTAGAACTCTCACATCTTTCATAGTCAAGCCCAGCTCCCTACACACACCCACACCCCAAACCCCTTCTCCCTTCTCTTTCCATTTACAATTTTTTACTGCCCTGGGCCAGAAAAGTGCATCAGGTGACCTGTCACACTGGCCTCTGAACTTGAAGGAATTTTAAACAGACAAATATCAGTATGAGAGTCAAAAGTTGAAAGACAAGGTCAGCCTTCCAACGAAACAAAACATGAGAGCAAACTATTCCCGAGACACGGGTGAAGAAAACTATATACATATAACCTGCTAAGCGCCTTTTCGTTCAAGCGAATAAAACTAAAAGGAATATCGAGAAAGTAAGATTTAAATACAAACACGGCCGAGCAGACTCGGGAATTAAACAAGTGAAAACAAAGGCATTCAATACGAAATCAAAGACATCTATTAAAAACAGTTGTAATACGGAAGAACAAGTTACAAACTTTATAATATATCAACAAATGAATGGGGTCCACTTCATGGAACAAATCAGGGTCAACAGTGAGCCTCCAGGAATAATTAAGGAAGATGGAGGTTTTCGTATGAAACTCGAACAGCAACACCAGGACCCTGAGCAACCCAAGGCCAGTATCTCTCTCTCTCTCTCTCTCTTAGGCTTCTCCCAAGGGATTCCAAACGTTGTGTTACAATGGCGTCCTGTCACACTAACATATGGCCCCGCTCAAAACCACATGGAGACCAAAACTGGATTTGTTTTCTTTTTTTAATCTAAGCGCCTTTTACTTTTTTTTTTTTTTTTTTTTGGGGGGGGGGGGGGATACTAAACCTACACACTTCCCAAACACCGGAGCATGAGGAAATATTTTCATATTCATCAACTCTACATCTTTTAGAGTGCAGCGTTCTGTGCAGTGCGAGCTTCCTTACCATTTATTTTTCTTTCAAGCTGTTCAAAATTATTGCGTCAACATGAGTTATGATGCCAGTTTTTAGGGGAATGAATCTATAAAAGTTTGAGAATAGATTTCGATGATAAAGCCATGGCCAGTTTCTTTCTTTTCCTTTGGGAAGTTTAATCAACTCAGATGAAAATATGGATTTGGATTATTCATATAGCTTTCTTACATAACACTTATAAAGATGTATCCTTTACTACTACCTCCCTAACAAGAAATCTTTCTTGTTACACAAGGATTTCACAAAACTAAATAAAATAATGTTCATCGTATTAACCATCAGGATAAACATTTACGTTCGATAAAGAAAACACATGATACATATATGCGTGTATATATATATATATATATATATATATATATATATATATATATATATATATATATATATATATATACATACACAGGGAAAGAGAGAGAGAGAGAGAGAGAGAGAGAGGAGAGAGAGAGACGAGAGAGAGAGAGAGAGAGAGAGAATACTTGGAGATATGCACTTTAAAACAACGCGAGAAATTTTATGTTATCAATTCAGTCATTACTGAATTCACTACTTCAAGCAGTTTATTCAAAGCTCGTGTCCATATAATTCGATAAGACCCAAACTGTGTTTAATGTCTAGTTTAGTTTACCTAAATCGTTCCTCACATCATATGAGTGTTTGGCAAGTCCATTGTGCATCGGCCAAAATAAATGAAAACGAAATTAGAGCAATGAGGTCTCGTGATATCAAACCAAGCTGTCCAACTAAAGAAAGAGCTTCGAGTGAGGGTGACAGTGCAAAGCCTTGCTTGTCTCCGATGGCACCGTGCGCGTGAGGCATACTCTCAAGCTATGGGAGGGCAGCATCGAAGTCGGCACCTCAGGACCCTGCAAGACTAATGAAACCCACACATCTACTCACGTATGCATGAGGTGTAGGTCGCGGACGAAGAGTGGGAGTGGGGGGAACAGGACCGGACGATAGGAGAAAGGAGCAAGAAGTAAATTGGAAGAGGGGGTGTGCGGTTGAATAAGGGAAATACCCTCAAGTCGGGTGTAAGTAATAGAGTTTTGATGTAAAGGGAAAGCCGTGCTAAGAAGCCCGGAGAAAAAAGGCAACGTCTTGAATAAAATTAGAAAGATTACAATCGTTCTAAAACACTGGATGAAATATTTAGAAGAATAAATGAAAGCCAGTTGAATATTTTTAGATCCAAAATAATGTATAATGCGTTCTGTAAATTCTTGATTCGGAGAATTTATTTGATTTTGATCTAGCATTAAAACTGACGCGGTCATCAACGAATAAGCAGACCATAATCAGTACACGTTTTCTAAAAGAGCAATGTAACAGTCAAAAAAGGATGAAAACATTGGTTCAGTGAAAGCACTAGAAAGCCATTTACACAATGGGGAGGTTACTGATTAAGCTGAGAGAACTAACATTTCAATATTTTTACGTCTTCGATACCCCAGAAGAAACCGTTTATATTACAGAATAAAGTGCTATATTATTACAAAGTCACAACAGAATTATTCTTCAATTCCCGATTTTAGGGTAAAGTTTCCAAATTATTCACTAACACTAAAGCTTAGAAAGAACGCGAACCACCATAAAGGCTGAACAATCCAACCCACAAATGGTCTCTTATTTCCAAAAGTGGCTCTCCTATCTCTCCCTAAATCTAATCACTTGGCTGTCACGAGGGCCACCCTTTTCAAAATTATTGTAACAAAATCTGCATAAATATGTGTGCGTCGTCATGCTAAAAAACACAGAAACAAACCAAATCAAAAGCAAAACATTCTCGGCGAGGGTAAAAAATTGTCTGTGACAGAAAGTCGACTGGAAGTCTACCAAAGCAGTAAGGAACATGGTACACCTTGCACCTGCAGGCAGTCATTGCAACCAGAAAATTTGTAATTTCTAGCGTAACTACATAAAGTAAAGCCGGCTGAAGGTTCTAATCTAATCATGATTATCATCATCACCCAGCTTTATTTTAGGAGGCCCTCCTCTTCGCCCTCCAGCTAGCCCATAGTTTGGAACTACTTCTGAAACTTGAGAAGGCAGTGCTTTGCGTGGAAAATGCCAGGCAGGATTAATTTAAAATGCTACAGTGAGACGATAAGGCGAAGACAAAGCTCTCTTAAATCCTACGTCTGATCTCAAGTACTTTAAAATTATTCAAAACCGAATGCAAAAGAAGGATGCTAAAAGACATTATATCCGGTTCAATTATCAGAAAACGTGTAATTCGGAACGTGAATGTGCCAAGGTCTAAGCACCTCAGTGTAAAGTCTGCATCTTGTTAAACTGTTAGCTGTTGATAAGTTTCCTCATCTCCGTTCCAAAAACCTCATTAATTCATCTACACAGAAATTAATGGAAAATAATTTTTTGAAATTATCAAATTTTTCAAAATGTGTTGTCTGAGAAGTTTTTATTAACCTAATTTTGTAATATATGCACGTGCCAAACTGGTATTAACTTACTATAGCTGAGACTTGCATTTCGCTTCAAGTGGCATACATCTGCGACTACTCGAAGCTATTTCTGTGCTTGTGACAAGACAACCTTTTTTTAAGATTAAGCGACCTTTAGTTGCGTTATGCCTAGTAACAATAACAATACAGCAACACTGGATACGAATGCGGTGACCAAGCCACTACTCGCAAAATAGGTTCCTTTCCATCCGGCCTTGTGCAGATAAATAACGCGAGCCTGGCAAAGGGATGATAACTAACAAGGGAGGGAAAAGGGATGAAAAGTTGAGTACCAAAATACAGCGCGTAATCAACACCAGTCGTTTGCCCAGCGGGAGAGTCGAGTATTAAGAGTTCGCGCCGCAGGGATATCCAATATCCCAGACGGTTTATGCATTTTTCCCTCTCTCTGTGTTTTTATGCTATGGAGTATGTTGTACAAGGTCGTTTAAATATAACTGTGTATGGCGAAAAGTACGGCATATTAGGGTGGATTCGCTGACGCTCTGTTTAAACAAAAGCGCAGATCGCTTAAAAAAGTATACTATATTTGTACAATGGAGTCTGAAATAGTTTTGTCTGTCTTTTGAGAAAAAATGCTAACCTTCTAGATGTTTATAAACGATTTTTGAAATAAAAAATATGAGACAGAGCTGTAAGTAACTAAGTAATAATGACAAATAAAATGGCTATGCACATATTTGCAACCTTGCAAATATGAACAGCCCGTGAGCAACATCACGCACAGTGGGGCAGTATTTTACCCTATGAAATTTATTTCCGGACAATGGCCATGGTAGCAGAGCCATGTTTGTACAAGTATGGTGCGTCATATAAACTAATCTTAGTATCTCCAAGAGAATTCCGTGAGAATATATCACACAATGCGTGTATAAAAAGAGGTTTGCCTTGTAAAAAAGAAAATTGCAACAGCACAAATAACAATATGAAAAAACGAAAAATCCTCCACCTAACGATTCTTAAATGTGCAATGTAAAGAGTACGAATGGATACACAGGCGCTGCACATACTTATATACATAAAACTTTTTCTACAACAAGTCGGCTCTCAAGAAAACATATAAGGCAATGATCACGGCACATTCACACTTGAACTGCTGAATCGTCGATGAATCCTGTACAGAAACTTTGCACAATATTAACGGTTCATATTCTTTCACAAAGGGCTCACTAGGAGAGCGTCGAACATTCCCTAAATGTAATGCGACAGGACTGTAAGTCAAGATAAAGATGTTACACTTGGAATTGAAGGAGACTTCTGATGAAGTCAAGGAAACATTTTTGCTTTTAATAAACATGCACAGCTTCAGGTGAAATTATTAAAAAAAGTGATTGCTAATGCCTTAAAGATACTCTATTTATTAGAACTAGAACTATAGAATAGAGTGCTTGGGCCAAAAGCCAAGCGCTGGGACCTGTGAGGTCATTCAGCGTTGAAACGGGAACTACAACAAAAGCGTTTGAAAAGTGTAACAGGAGGAAAACCTCGCAGTTGTCCTTGGAAACAATTGTCAGGAGAGGGTGGAAAGTAAGATGGAAAAGAGAATATGAACTGAGGTACAATAAAAGGAATGAAAGAGGTTGCAGCTCAGGGCCAAGGGATGCTGCAAAGAAACTTAAGTAATGCTTACAGTGCGCTGCATATCGAGCATCGACTGCACTATCCCCTACGGTGTATTCCAATTGTTAATACGAATGAATGAATGAATCAGAATATTTAGACTATAAAGCCAAATTCTAAAGCAATTTCAGCCATTCAGAGCTGCAGACACTCTATAGTATTTCCCACAGTAAACAACGAAACGTGCTCTGACAGCATTATCTTACTATGGTAAATTACTAATACAAGGTCTACCTCAATCGGCAATGTCGTAGATTTTGCTAAGACACGCAATAACAAAAAATTCTTATCGACGGGAAAAATTTATCTATTTCTTACCTAAACAGAAAGAATCCCTAATGAAAGGGCTATCCTTTGCTGAACTACAGAACTGACGAACTCAGCTTAACGAAAGTAGCAAAAAAGGAAAGAAAAATAAAACTCACATTCAGCCATTATCGGTAACTCTCACCGATAAGAAAAAGATTTACAGCGATGGCTAAAGTAACTCAATACAGGACCGACCTTATGACAAGAAAACGCTGCAAATAACCTTAATGGCAATAACTTGTTGATCCCAACTATTCTCAAGCTATTGAGCGATAACTTGGACATTACGAACATTACGTTGAATGTGACCAGTAAAAATTTCTGCTTCAAAGCTTTTAGAGATGGAATGGAATGAAACATAGAATTTTGGCCCAAGTCCAAGCGCTGGGACCTATGAGGTCATTCAGCGCTAAAAGCTTTTAGGTATCCTGGTCATTTTGTTTCCCCTTTCATTGTTAACAGGCCCGTAGGACAGCAGCTCACAATAACCATAAACATCGCTCATTAGATACTCTGCTGGTTTTCATAAAGTAACAGAATCGTCCTTATGTGTCTTCGTCTTCTTCGTTTTCTAAGTGAGTTTTTCACTGTTCTGATATATTTTCCTCTCCTAAACTGGGACAGAAGTCTCTCCGAATCGTTGCAAAGAATTTTTAGTACTTGCGTTCTTGTTTTGAAAACGAAAACACAGATTTGAGTCGCGCGCGAGTTCAGAGCGACATGGGCATTCCTTTGAATCTAATCATTCTTATACTTGAACAGTGAATTCATTCCTAGTCATCAATAGAATACAGCGGGTCGAAGCCGGGATTGGGAAAATTATGAGGCTAGCAAATTCATCATGATACCTTATAGAGACATCCTTTATAAGGAAAAATAGAGTAAAGGTGGGATATACTCTGTATTTCTCTAAAAATGTTAACAATCCATCTCATTCTCATTACCTGTATTCATGTTTTTTTTATATTAAATCAAGATAATCTAATCTATAAATACAGATAATGGGAATCCATTTCAGTTAAATACAAAATCCTGTTGAAAATCGTAGATAACTGATTACTTGAACATAAGCGAGACCATCACAAGGTAGTGGGGGAGCCTCTCCTAATTACGTTACTTACATTAGCGCCCAGTTGCGGAGTCATATGATGGTACCCCCAGAGCTCATCTCCTCGCTTATGAGTAACATTAATTCTGTGTTAGCGAGTAATAGAAAATAACGTTGGTTGGTTACCTTACCACCCTAATAAATCCGATGGAATATAATGACTGTTAACAAGACTTGATTAAGACCATGAATTCAGGAGTGGAGATGTTTGCAGTTTGCACAAGCCACAATTGTTTATTTTTTAGTCTTTCAGGTAAATGAAATCAATGTTAGACGATATAAGATCAAATTAGCTTAATGGAATAATTCGGAAAATAAGGACAAGAAAGTGGAAGCGGTAATCTGAAGTTGGGAAGATAGCTCAACGCCGTATCATATTTTGTATACCATACGATACGGTGTTGAGCTATCTTCCCAGCTTCATATTACCACTCATTTTCTTATCCCTAACTTCCGAATTGTTCCTCGTTTAATTTTCTATCGTCTAACATTGATTTCATTTACCTGCAAGGCTAAAAAAAAAACAATTGCTGTATGTGCAAACTATAAACATATCCACTCCTGAATTTATTTTCTTACCAAAGTCTTGTTAAAAAAATCATTTTATTCCGTAGCACTTGTCAGGGTGGTAAGGTAACCAACCAACGTTATTTTCCATTGCTTTCTAACACACAATTATCAATGTTACTCATAAGCGAGGGTTTGGTGATTGTTTAGTGTGTAAGCATTCAGTGAATGTTTAGTGAGTGTTTAGTGTAAGTATTTAGTGAGTGTTTAGAGTTTAGTGCATATTTTGTGAATGTTGGCTTGGTGAATGTTTAGTGTGTAGGTACTCAGTGAATGTTTAGCGAGTGTTTAGTTAATATTTATTGTAAGTACTTAGTGAGTGTTTAGAGTTAAGTGCATTATTTGTGAATGTTGTTTTAGTGAATGTTTAGAGTGTAAGCATTCAGTGAATGCTTAGTGACTGTTTAGTGAATGTTTAGTGCAAGTATTTAGTGAGTGATTAGGATTCGGTGACTATTTTGTAAATGTTGGCTCAATGAATTTTTAGTGTGTAAGTATTTAGTGAGTGTTTAGTGGATGTTTAGTGTAAGTACTCAGTTAACATTTAATGAGTGTTGAGGGTTAAGTGAATATTTTGTGAATGTTGGTGTTTGATGCATGTTTAGTGTGTAAGATTTCAGTGAATGTTTAGTGAGCAATTAAGGTTTAGTGAATCTTATTGGTTAGTGAATGTTTAGTGAGTGTTTAATGTTTAATGAATGTTAGTGGTTCGTGAATGTTTAGTGTGCAAGTAAGCAGTGCATGTTCAGTGAGTGTTTGGGGCTTAGTGAATATTTGCTGTGTAAGTTTTAGGGTTTAGTGACTGTTTAGTGAAAGTTAAGTGAGTGTTTAGGATTTAGTGAATGTTTAGTGCTTATTGAGTGTTTTGTGAATGATAGGGTTTAGTGAATGTTTAGTAAGTATTTGGTGAATATTTAGCGAGTGTTTAGGGTTTAGTGAATTGTTAGTTGTGTTTAGTGAGTGTTTAGGGTTTAGTGAATGTTTAGTACAAGTTTTAATGAGTGTTTAGGGTTTAGTGAATGTTTAGGGATTAAGGGACCTTTCACACTATGTCGTACGTAAATGCGACACGATGTCGGACCTACATGCGACTTGCAGTCGACTATTATCTCTAATGTACCTTTCACACTATGTCGGTCCGGCATCGCATTACAGCCGACAGGCCCCACTGGCCATGTCCGGTGCTGCACCCAGACGCGATTGCAGTTGGCCATTGCCTTCAATACGTGTCTTCACACTATGCGATTTTTTCCTGCATATACGTGCGACAGCAGTAGACTTCCACTGCTTCTGGTGATCGGGTGCATTAGGTATTGAAAACATTTGAGGGATATAAATAGTGTTATTCCCGTTATTGAATAACCACTGGTTCCATGGAACGAAAAAACACCATACAATAATGATAATAACAATAGTGTTATTCGTAAATAAGAGAGAACTACAGGTATGGATGGCTTAAGTATAAACTACTGAGAAATGATTTACTAAATGATTTGCTTCTTTTTTTTTTTTAATTTAGGTTACATATACGTTTTGATACTGAAATTATTATAAGGTTATCGGCAGATTATTGATATAAAAGAGGACTAAAAGCTTTTGATTTCGATATGTATGATTTTTTGTGAAGTTTTTATAGTTAACACTTACGTTTTATTTACATTAATTAATGAAACAGAGAGAGATATGGATTTTTTATATCAAAGTAAAAGATTTTAGTTTTTGATATAGATATATCAGTTTATACTTTTGATAAATAGAGATGTTTCAACTAACACTAGTTGTTTTCATTTCTCCTTTTTAATTTCTATATGGAAAAGCAAATTTACAAGGAAAGGTCCGTATTATTTCCTCTTACTTGATGATAACTGCCAGTTGTTGTGCTGGCGAAATATCATCTCTGAATGTCGTATTTCTTTTAGCAACTGGTCATGCAGACGTGACAAGAGTTCCTCAAAGGTTGTTTATGACATTCTGAAGTAAAATCAAAATTTATCATTATCTCTCTTCAGCTCCTCGAAAATTGTGGCAAATGCCCCATACAAGTGCCTTTGTGTATTCAAAGAATGTACCCAGTGAATTCTAGGTTTTCTCTTCTTTTTTCTCAAATGTAATAAATAAAGACAATAATTTTCTCCTCCTGTCCATCTAGTCACCACTACAGGCTGAGAGCAGACTGCGAGCGCTTGTCAAAAATTGGATCACTTTGTACGGCAGTCGGACAAATGTACGATTTGCGCAATTTTGTGTCGCATTTAGATCCGGCACTGCAATCGTATCTTGGTCCGACAAGAATCGCATAGTGTGAAAGGGCCCTAAGTGTTTAATGAATGTTTGAGTATGTGTATGTTTAGTGTGCAAGTATTTAGAGATTGTTTAGTGAGTTTTTTGCTTTAGTGAATGTTTTGCGAGTGTTTAGAGAATGTTTGGTGAGTGTATAGGGTTTCGTGAATATTTAGTGAATGTTTAGTATGTAAGTAATCAAAGAATGTTTAGTGTTTAGGGGTGTTTAGTGTGTAAGTGTTTCGGGTTAAGAGAATGTTTAGTGAATGTTTATGAGTAAGTGTTTATGGTCTAAAGAATGTTTAGCGTAAGTATTCACTGATTATTTAATGTTTAGGGATTAGTGAATGTTTTGTGAATGTTAGTGTTTAGTGAATGTTTAGTGAGTGTTTAGGCTTTAGTAAATTTTTAATGCGTTCAGTGAATGTTTAGTGAGTGTCCAATGAATATTTGAGCGTTTAGTGAATGTTTTTTAGAGAGTGCTTAGGGTTTTAGTGAATGTCTGGAAAGTATTAAGTGAATGTTTAGTAAGCATTTTAAGTTAGATGAATGTTTTGTGGATGTTAGTTAATGAATGTTTAGTGTGTATTAGTGAATGTTTCGACGGTATTTAGTGAATGTTTAGTTAGTGTACAGGGTTAAGTGAATATTTTATATAAGTTAGTGTTTAGTGTGTAAGTATTCAGTGAGTGTTTAGGGAATGTTTAGTGTGTAAGTGTTTAGCGAGAGTTTATGGTTTAGAGAAATGTTTAGTGAACGTTTGTGAGTAAGCGTTTAGCAAAATTCTAGTGAATGTTTAGGGTTTAGTGTGTAAGTATTCAGTGAATGCTCGTGTTTAGTGAATGTTTAGTGTGTAATTATTCCGTGAATGTTCGTGTTTAGTGAATGTTTAGTGTGTAAGGATTCAATTAATGTTCAATGAGATTTTAGGGTTTAGTGTATGTTTAGTGAGAGTTTAGGGTTTTGTGAATGTTTAGTGTTTAATGAGTGTTTAGGAGTTTATTGAGCATGTATGAATTAGAGAGTATTGTGTTTAATGAGAATTTAAAATTTAGTGAGAAATTGTTTTATGGGTGTTCAGGATTTAGTGAGTGTTTAGTGTACAGTGAGTTCTTAGTGATTGATTAGTGAGTGCTTAGTGAATGTTTAATATATAGTCAGTGCTTATTGAATGTTCAGTGAGTGATTAGGGTTTAGTGAATGCTTAATGTGTTTATTTTGTGAGTGTTTAAGGTTTAGGGAATGTTTAGTGATGCTTAGTGAGAGTTTAGGGTTTAGTAAATGTTTTGTGAATGTTAATGCTTAGCGTATAAGTGTTTAGTGAGTGTTTAAAGAGTGCTTAATTAATGTTTAGTGTTAAATGAGGTTAAATGAGTGATTAAAGGTTTAATGAGCATCTTGGGTATAGTGAATATTGTATTTAATGAGTGTTTAGGGATTTTTTATTTATAGCGTATAGTGATGGCTAAATGATGTATGGTTAGTGAGTGTTAATGTGTATAGTACTTAAATCTTTAGTGTATAGTGAGCGCTTATTGAATGTTTAATGAGTGTTTAGGGTTTAATGAATGTTTGGGATTAGGTGTATAGTGAGTGTTTTATGAATGTTTAGCGAGTTTAGGGTATAGTAAGTATTTAGGTAATGTTTATGAACATTTAGCATATAGTGAATGCCTAGTGAGTGTTGAGTATTCAATGACTGTTTAGTGTTATTAAGCGTGAGTGTATAGTAAGTGTGAGTGCTTAGTGAGAGTTAGCGCATAGTTAGTGTGAGTGTTTAGTGAGTCTAAGTGTATAGCGAGTGTTAGTGTTTAATGATAGTACATTACTGTTTAGTTGGGGTTTAGTGACTGACTGTATGCAAAGAAAGTTCTGTAGTTTACAGAACCATTAATGCTAAACATAGCTTAGATGCAAGAGCAGATGCTTAGGCCATGGCCACAGTGGCTGGAGTGTTTATGTCAACCTGATTTTGAAAGGTAATTTTTCTCTGTGAAATTGGGTCAATAATTATAATAAAGCAAAAAAAAAGCAAATTTGCCGAAGTGCTTCGTCTCTACAGTAATACAGTATAGTACTATAAGCTGGACCGAGAACCTACGGCCTGCTCTATGAGCAAGAGCCCGTGCTGGCATAACGCCAGCTTAATAAAAAACAGCAGATTTCAATATGGCTGCCCGATGTCACATGATCGGTAGGGAGAGAAATCACTACTCAATGTTATTGATGTTCAATTCAAAATGCTCTACTGATGAAAATGACTACATATGAAACCTTACGGGTAGGTAATTTAAACAGAACAGCCACAACTATTTTGGATGAGACACCTTTCAGCTTTATTCCTTCTACTTCCCAAGTCGTGATTTACTTTACCACATATTTCCATTTCTTGCCTAATATGCATTCCCAATATTCGTATTTTTTTCTTTTTTACTTTTCTGAGAGATCTATCTTAAGTTGCTGCTACACACGATTTTTCTGGCATCTTGCTTATGCCGTCCCGCCGAATGATGGGACAACATTTTCTGTCCCACACCCATTCACGACAGGATGTTAGTTTCCCAACAAGGTAATTGTGTTAACTAATATTAAGTTACCAATGCACGAAAGTGATTTTATGTACGTATACTAGGCTACAGATAAACATAGTAGGCGACATTTGCACGAAACCAGTATTAGTAGGCCTACATTTGAGTTTGTACTATTGCCTAACAAATATCAAGGTGAACTGGGCACTTCGGTTCTTAGCTCATATTCATGGGATTTCGAGTAAATTTTTGTCCCGATTCAAAAGAAAAATGAAAAGAAAGTTTACCTATCAGCCAGAATCGTCTGTTGTGAAAGCCCTGAGGGTCATATCTGCAAACCTAGTTTAGTTGTGTACCAACCAAAAAGAGCCACAGCAATGATTGAATTACCGATGTAACCAAAATTGTCATCCATAGAGATGCTAAACAGTTTTCAGGTACTTAGATTTTTTTTCAGTGGCGTAACTATAAGGGGAGCCCCAGTCCGCCCAGGGCACTGTCCGGGGGGGCGGAAGGCACTTTGGCATTTTTTGAGCAAGTCTGGTCTGGCATAGTTTTAAATTTTCTAGCCTATTTCAACAGCGATTTATCCACTCTTCTGTTGGACATTGCGATTTTTGACAACGGCAACCCAGATTTCTTTCTTCTCCTTGGGTGTTAAGGTTTAAAATGTACTTTTAATTCTCACCACTTTAGCACTTCTTAGCACGGGAATGGGGAGGAGCTTTCGGAGTCCGACACGGGAGCCACTAACTCTAGTGACGCCATTGCCCACAAACCAGCAAGCAAACTTCTCACGAACAAATCAACTAGCGCATGATTTGCACTCCACGGATTCTCCCGCCACAAGAGAATGGTGGCTGTTCTTTTTACCTCCCCACAAAGCTTCACAATATTTTTACCAGTAATAAGTTTGTAATAGAACTTAGCTTTTAGATATTTCAATATTTACGTTTCTTCTAATTTTTAATGTAATTTGTTCCAACTTAGGTTAAAATATAAAGAAAATACATAAAAACCTTCTGTACGTAATAGTGTGTATCCAAAACCCATTCCTAGACGTTGACTTCGACTACTGTGTTGTTTACTAATGGACTTATAAACACATCCTTTCAGTCTTTTAACTAGTTTGCATTGTTAAAAGATATAATATATATTTCAATGATGAATTTGGTTCATGAAATAAGCATTCATTCAGATCAACAAGTAATTATGCAAAATATAATAATGCTATTCGGACATTACCGTCCGCCACTGATAAAGTTGTCGACATTCTATGAATTTTCGTAAGATTAAAAAAACGGAGAATAGTACCAACTTGTCTCTATTTTTATGGATTTTCTTTTGCCAGGGAACAATCGGTGAGTTTGGTGAACTCTCTTCATTGACCTTCGTAAAAAAAGAAAAAAAAAGTCATTACTATACTGTTCGTCTCAGGATTCGATATTTCAAATATTTATTTTCGATGTGTACAATTTGTTACGATCACCATCTGGCACAGCCCTCTATACAAGCGCGCCGTTCTTATCTCTCTCTCTCTCTCTCTCTCTCTCTCTCTCTCTCTCTCTCTCTCTCTCTCTCTCTCTCTCTCTCTCTCTCTCTCATCAAAAAGAACAACAGTAATTTTTGTAAGCCTTTTGTGTGATTCTAATAATTCATGAATAAATGATAGCCTAAGATAAAAAATGAAAATAAAGTGTAGTTTCAAACATGCAATCTGCTTGGCGTAATATCTAGTTTTCATGACCAGAGGAGACTAATTCATAAGAATCGCTAAATTTCATTACAACTATGTGAAATACGGCAGGTGGAGTCCTCTTTAACGAGCATAAGATTGGTTTGTACGGAAGAGATTGGTAGGGACTAGGGGGTGAGGGGTGCTGTTAATTTATGATAGAATTGCGTTTACATACTGGTTTCAATTCCATTATGCAGCCAAAGGAATATAGTAGCATGCTTCTAACCATTGATTTTACATATCGTAGTTTGTACACAAGAGCACAACTCTAAAAGAATAACAGGTTTTAACTCTAGTTCTTCATATTCAGCAACTGAACTGTAACTGTCAACTTAAGAGTAACTGTTGAGAGATATGTTAATGAACAAAGAAAGGAATTAGATAATGCGTTTACATACTGGTTTCAAGTACATCATGCAGCCAAAGAAATATAGTAGCATGCATTTAACCAATGAATTTACAGAGCGGAGTTTGTATACAAGAGCGTAACTCTAATTGTTACAAGAATGGCAGGTTTTAACTAGTTCTTCATATACAGCAACTGTTAATACACTAGACTCATTTTCTCTCAGTTGAGGTTTTTCTTGAATGTTAACCTTCAGCTCGCAACCACTAGTCTGGGATAAGGTTGCTAGCTTCATACTACTTTCCACACTGACGACCATCCACAATCGACCAACTACAAGTGAGGTAAACTACGGCTTAGGTCAACAGAGGCTCAATTGATTCCTTTCGAGAAACTGACTTGATGCGTCAATATCAGTCTTCATGAACATTAGGTGTTTTGTGGGTTCACTTGGTTGGTTGGTTAGTTTAAATTAAGCCGGTTAAATGCCATCACGAGACTTTGTAGCTCAGAGCGATTTGAATATAAGACCAAAAGACCACAAAAGCAAATACTGAATAGAACATATAAATAAATAAATAAAACAGTGTTTTTGTTCGACCAGAATCTGTTTAATGGTAAAAGAGCAACCTAGTTTTAGTTTGCAAATGAATGGCACGCTCGCAGCCTTATTTAGGAATAATCTGCTTTCTGCGATCTCGACTACTGCTTTTTCACTGATTCTCAAAACAATATTGCTTTGACTGTAAACTAGAATTGTCTTGAAAATAAATCTATGATGCTCACAGTCAGTTAAATATTCTCGAATATAATGATATATGTTCGCTTCCGCCAACACACGAGAAGAGAAATAAAGCGAACTTCCAAATTCTCTCACAAGGGCTGATTAAAGTCAACTCGCTCCACAACTGTTCTGCACAACTTCATAGAAGTTCATAAGGCGAGAAAGGACGGATGTCTTCAACCGCCGAGATAGTCTCCTCACCTTCAAAGTTTGTTTTTATTGACCCTCGTTTAATATTCAAGCTGAATGGTAGGCTGGGTTTATTGCCCTCTCTCCCATCCGGTGCCGTGGATGACGGGGGAAAATTCTGAGTTAGGCCAGGCACTTTTACACGGTCTGCCCCGACATTTGGAGGTGCTCAAGGGGTATACTTTACTTTTACGCAAGCCTTAATCCAAAAAGGTTAGCTTTTTACGAAGATTATCTTTATTTTTAAGCCCACTTCAACATTTAATCTTCAGGTTTAACAAAGCCTGTACGCACAAAACGTCCTGGTATGATACAGTATAACATTTTCTTTTAAAAAGATTGTGATCATGGAAAGCGCAACTAATACAAGAATCTAAGTATGGTATTTACTTTGTTTTATTATCAGTAACACTCTGTTTTATCAGCTTTGTATCATACTAAACATAATTATATTCATTACGATGTTCCGTTGTATAATACAGCGGTTTATGTGGACGTGAATTGATCGATAAAAGGTATAGTGTTGTACCGTTACGTAAATTTTGGACGATTTAAAACTTCTTTGCGCACAATATGCTGAAATTCAGCTCAGTTCTCCTATCAGCAGTAAGCTCCTTATTAAACCTCGATTACAGTGAATATTGTCCTCATTTTGCCAACTCATGACACTCTTAGACATTAAGATTAAAACTTCCTGCAACACCGCGCATAAATAATTCAATCAAACATTTAGTTATTCCTCATTTTCTTCACCTTTTATTTTTTGTGTAAAAAATATTCATGTTATATAATTTCGGTAATATACATATACATGTATACACACAAGCACGCACACATATATGTAAATATATGTTATATGTGGTATGTTGCGGTGCTGTGCAGGTACTGATAAGTGCTTGACCAGGATGTGTAAGGTACGTTTGGAGAGG